>NW_024081465.1:308362-379441 GCF_003009895.1 Hyaena hyaena | reverse complement strand
CACAAAGTATACAAGGGTAATATTTCTACAAATAGATTATTTTATTGGCATAGGGCATAAAGCTGATTCATATTTGAGTTACACTCACAATGTCCAAAAACATAATGGGCTGAAAATTGTCACTCTATAACAAAATACACAGGTAAAAACAAAACCTAAATAATGCTATGGAAAGTCTCATACAAAAAGAAGCATATTATTATGAAATTATAAAACCAGAATGAGACAAAATATAACCCCAAAAATTCTATATAAATACCGATGAATTATTATTTAAAAAAAATTTTTTTAATGTTTTATTTATTTCTAGGAGAGAGAGAGAGACAGCGTGAGCAGGGGAGGGTCGGAGAGAGAGGGAGACACAGAATCCGAAGCAGGCTCCAGGCTCCGAGCTGGCAGTCAGCACAGAGCCCGACGCGGGGCTTGAACCCACGAACCGCGAGATCATGACCTAAGCGAAAGTCGGACGCTTAACCGACTAAGCCACCCAGGCGCCCCACGATGAATTATTTTAATGAAACCTACTATAATTTTACATTAAAGCTTATTTACTTGGACAGATAGCACAAGCTGGGGAAGGAGAAAGAGAGAGAGTCCCAAGCAGGGTTGCATTGACAGCACAGACCCTGATTCAGGGTCCCAACTCAGGAAGAGTGAGATCATAACCTGAATTGAAATAGAGATAGACTCTTAACTGACTGAGGCACCCAGGTGCTCCTGTGTGTGTGTTTGTATACATATTATATATATATATATAATTTAAAATTTTTTAATATGCTTATTTATTTTTGAGATAGATCATGCCAGAGAGCACAAGCAGGGGAAGGTTACAAAGAAAGGGAGACATAGAATCTGGGGCAGGTTCCAGGCTCTGAGCTTGATGCACAAAGCACAGAGCCTGAAGCAGGGCTCTAACTCAGGAACCTTGAGACTATTACTTGAGCCAAAGTCAGACCCTTATTGACTGAGCCACCCAAGCACCCTGAGCTGTAATTTTATTTTTTTCTTTTTCTTTTTCTTTATTTATTCTCTTCTTTTATAGTTTATTGTCAAGTTGGTTTCCATATAACACCCAGTGCTCATCCCAACAAGTGCCCTCCTCCATGCCCATCATCCCTTTTCCCCTCTCCTCCATCTCCATCAGCCCTCAGGTTGTTCTCAGTATTCAAGAGTCTCTGATGGGGGCGCCTGGGTGGCTTTGTCGGTTAAGCGTCCGACTTTCGCTTAGGTCATGATCTCGCGGTTCGTGGGTTCGAGCCCCGCGTCGGGCTTTGTGCTGACTGCCAGCTCAGAGCCTTGAGCCTGTTTCAGAGTCTGTGACTCCCTCTCTCTCTGACCCTCCCCTGCTCACGCTGTCTCTCTCTCTCTCTCTCCTAGAAATAAATTAAAAAAATAAAAAATAAAAAGAGTGTCTGATGGTTTGCCTCTCTCCTTCTCCCCAACTATTTTTTCCCCTTCTCCTCCCCCATGGTCCTCTGTTAAGTTTCTACCGTTCTACTTATAAGTGAAAACATATGGTATCTGTCCTTCTCTGCCTGACTTATTTCGCTCAGCATAACACCCTCGAGTTCCATAAACGGTGCTACGCATGGCCAGATTTCATTCTTTCACATTGTCATGTAGTATTCCATTGTATAGACAAACCACATCTTCTTGATGCACTCATCAGTTGATGGACATTTAGGGTCTTTTCATGATTTGGCTCTTGTTGAAAGTGCTGCTATGAACATTGCGGTTACATGTGCCCCTATGCATCAGTACTCCTGTATCCTTTAGGTAAATTCCTAGCTGTGCTATTGCTGGATCGTAGGGGAGTTCTATTGTTAATGTTTTGAGGAACCTCCACACTGTTTTCCAGAAGGGCTGCACCAGTTTACGTTCCCACTAACAGTGTAGGAGGGTGCCCGTTTCTCCATATCCTTGCTAGCATCTATAGTCTCCTGATTTGTTCTTTTTAGCCACTCTGACCAGCATGAGGTGGTATCTCAGTGTGGTTTGATTTGTATTTCCCTGATGATGAGTGATGCAGAGGATCGTTTCATGTGTCTGTCGTCCATCTGGATGTCCTCTTCTGAAAACTGTTCATGACTTCTGCCCATTTCTTCACTGGATTGTTTGTTTTTCGGGTGTGGAGTTTGGTGAGTTCCTTATAGGTTTTGAATACTAGCCCTTTATCTGATATGTCATTTGCAACTATCTTTTCCCATTCTGTTGTTTGACTGTTAGTTTTATTGATTGTTTCCTTTGATGTGCAGAAGCTTTTTATCTTGATGAGGTCCCAGTAGTTTATTTTAGCTCTTGATTCCCTTGCCTTTGGGGATGTGTCAAGTAAGAAATTGCTGCGGTTGAGGTAAAGGAGGTTGCTTCCTACTTTCTCCTCTAGGGTTTTGATGGTTTCTTGTCTCACGTTCAGGTCCTTTATCCATTTTGAGTTTATTTTGTGTATGGTGTGAGAAAATGATGTAGTTTCATTCTTCTGCATGTTGTCCAGTTCTCCCAGCACCATCTGTGAAAGAGGCTGTCTTTTTTCCATTGGATATTCTTTCCTGCTTTGTCAAAGATTAGTTGGCTGTACATTTTTGGGTCCAATTCTGAGTTCTGTTTTTCTATTCCATTGGTCTATGTATCTGTTTTTGTGCCAATACCATAGTGTCTTGATGATGACAGCTTTGTAGTAGAGGCTAAAGTCTGGGATGGTGATGACTCCCGTTTTGGTTTTCTTCTTCATTACTTTGGCTATTCAGGGTCTTTTGTGGTTCCATACAAATTTTAGGATAATTTGTTCTAGTTTTGAGAAGAATGTTGGTGCTATTTTGATTGGGATTGCATCGAATGTGTAGATGGCTTTGGGTAGTAATGACATTTTAACAATATTTATTCTTCTGATCCGTGAACATGGAGTGTTTTTCCATTTCTTTGTGTCTTTTTCAATTTCCTTCATAAGTTTTCTATAGTTTTCATCATACAGATCTTTTACATCTTTGGTTAGGTTTATTCCTAGGTATTTTATGGTTTTTTGTGCAGTTGTGCATGGGATCAGTTTCTTGATTTCTCTTTCTGTTGCTTCATTATTGGTGTATAAAAATGCAACCGATTTTTTTTAATGTTTTTTAAAATTTATTTCTGGAAAGAAAGACAGCATGAGTAGGGGAGGGTCAGAGAGAGAGGGAGACACAGAATCTGAAACAGGCTCCAGGCTCTGAGCTGTCAGCACAGAGCCCGATGCGGGGCTCGAACCCATGAACCGTGAGATCATGACCTGAGCCGAAGTCGGATGCTCAACCAAATGAGCCACCCAGGTGCCCCAAAAATGCAACCGATTTCTGTACATTGATTTTGTACCCTGCAACTTTGCTGAATTCATGGATCAGTTCTAGTAGGCTTCTGCTGTAGTCTGTTGGTTTTCCATGTAGAGTATCATGTCATCTGTGAAAAATGAAAGTTTGACTTCTTTGCGAATTCTGATGCCTTTGATTTCCTTTTGTTGTCTGATGGCTGATGCTAGGACTTCCAGCACTATGTTAAACCACAGTGGTGAGAGTGGACATCCCTGTCGTGTTCCTGATCTCAGGGGGAAATCTCTCTTTTTCCCCATTGAGGATGATGTTAGCTGAGGGCTTCTCATAGATGGCCTTCATGATGTTTAAGTAAGTTCCTTCTATCCCGACTTTCTCGAGGGTCTTTATTAAGAAGCGATGCTGTATTTTGCCAAATGCTTTTTCTGCATCTATCAACAGGACATATGATTTTTTATCTTTTCTTTTTTTAATGTGATGTATCACATTGCTTGATTTGCCAATATTGAACCAGCCCTGTAACACATAATGAATCTCACTTGATCATGGTGGATAATTCTTTTTATATGCTGTTGAATTAGATTTGCTATTTTGCAACTATTTTGTTGAGGACTTTTGCATCTGTATTCATCAGAGATATTGGCCTGTAGTTATCTTTTTTTGCTGGATCTCTGGTTTGGGAATCAAAGTGATGCTGGCTTTGTAGATTGACCCCAAAAGTTTTCCTTCCATTTCTATTTTTTGGACCAGTTTGAGATGAATGGGTATTAACTTTGATTTAAATGTCTGGTAGAATTCCCCAGGGAATCAATCTGGCCCAGGGTTCTTATTTGGGAGATTTTTGATAACTGATTCAATTTCTTCACTAGTTATGGGTCTGTTCAGATTTTCTATCTCTTCACATTTGAATTTTGGTAGTGCTTGTGTGTTTAGGAATTTTTCCATTTCTTCTAGGTTGTCCAGTTGGTTGGCATATAATTTTTTGTATTATTCCCTAATAATTGCTTGTATCTCTGAGGGATTGGTTGTAATAAATCCATTTTCATTCATCATTTTCTCTATTTGGGTGCTTTCTCTTTTCTTTTTGAGAGCCGGCCTAGAGGTTTATCATTTTGTTTATTTTTTCAAAAAAACAACTCTTGGTTTCATTGATCTGTTAAACTGTGGGGTTTTTTTTGGGGGGGGGAATTCTATATTGTTTATTTCTGCCCTGATCTTTATTATTTCTCTTCTTATGCTGGGTTTGGGTTGTTCTTGCTGCTCTGCTTCTAGTTCCTTGTGTGTGCTGTTAGATTTTGTATTTGTGCTTTTTCTAATTTCTTGAAATAGGCCTAGAGTGCGATGTATTTTCCTCTTAGGACTGCCTTTTCCACATCCTAAAGAGTTTGGATTATTGTATTTTCATTTTCATTCGTTTCCATATATTTTTTAAGTTCTTCTCTAATTGCCTGATTGGCCCGTTCGTTGTTTAGCAGAGTGTTCTTTAACCTCCATGTTTTTGGAGGTTTTCCAGACTTCTTCCTGTGATTGATTTCAAGTTTCATAGCATTTTGATCTGAAAGGGTGCATGGTATGATCTGAATTCTTTTATATTTCTTGAGGGCTGCTTTATGACCCAGTATGTGATCCATCTTGGAGAATGTGCCATGTGCACTTGAGAACAAAGTGAATTCCATAGCCTCAGGATGTAGAGTTCTAAATATATCTGTCAAATCCATGTGGTGCAATGTGTCATTCAGGTCCATTGTTTCTTTAGTGATTTTCTGTCTAGTTGATCTATTCATTGTTGTAAGTGCAGTATTAAATTCCCCTGGTGTTAGCTCATTCTTATCCATAAGATTGTTTCTGTTTGTGATTGTTTTATGTTTTTGGGTGCTTCCCAATATTAAGTGCATAGATGTTTATAATTGTTAGCTCTTCCTGATGGATAGACCCTGTAATTATTATATAATGCCCTTCTTCATCCCTTGTTCCTGCGTTTACTTTAAAGTCCAGTTTGTCCGATTTAAGTATAGCTACTCCAGCTTTCTTTTGACTTCCAGTAGCATGATAGGTATTTCTCCATCCCCTTACTTTTAATCTGAAGGTGTCCTCAGTTCTAAAATAGTCTCTTGTAGACAGCAAATAGATGGATCTTGTTTTTGTATCCATCCTGATACCCTATGTCTTTTGATTGAAGCATTTAGTCCATTTACCTTCAGTGTTATTATTAAAAAATACGTGTTTAGGATCATTTTGTTCTCCGTAAGATTTGTGCTTGTAGTGGTGACTCTGGTACCTTGTGATCCTTGCAACAGTTCCCTCACAGAGTCCTCCTTAGAATGTCCCGTAGGGCTCATTTAGTGGTGATGAAATCTTTCAATTTTTGTTTATTTGGGAAAACCTTTATATCTCCTTCTATTATGAATGACAGGCTTGCTGGATAGAGGATTCTAGCCTGCATATTTTTCTGTTAATCACATTGTAGATTTCCTGCTGTTCCTTTCTGGCCTGTCAAGTTTCAGTAGATAGGTCTGTCACCACTCATAGGTTTCCCTTTGTATGTTAGGGCCCTTTTATCCCTAGCTGGTTTCAGAATTCTCTCTTTGTCCTTATATTTTGTCAGTTTCACTATGATATGTCATGCAGAAGATTAATTCAAGTTATGTCTGAGGGGAGTTCTCTGTCCTTCTTGGATCCCCATATTGGGGAATTTCTCAGCTATAATTTGTTCAAGTACCCTTTTTCTCTCTTTTCTTGTGGAATTCCTATGATAAGGATATTGTTCCATTTGATTGTATCTCTCAGTTCTCGAATTCTCCTTTTGTGCTCCTGGATCAAGTTATCTTTCTTTTTCTATAATTGTGTCTTCTAATTCACCTATTCTCCTCTCTGCCTCTTCAATACGTGCAGTGGATGCCTTCGTTTTATTATGTATCTGATTTATAGCATTTTTTAATTCATCACCACTATTTTTAAGGTCCATAGTCTTTGTAGCAGTAGCTTCTCTGGTGTCTTCTATGCCATTTTCATACCTAGCGATTAATTTTATGATTATTGTTCTAAATTCTTGTCCAGTTACATTGCTTATATCTGTTTTGACCAATTCTTTAGCTGTCATTTCTTCCTGGAATTTCTTTAGAGGAGAGTTCATCCGTTTTGTCATTTTGCCTAGCTTTATATCTCTTGTCAGTCTTAAAAGCTTGTTATGTGCTCTGTACCTGTGAGTTCTGCTATATTAAGAGAGACTCATTGACTGTCCATGTCCTGTCTGTTCAGGAAGTGTTCTTCTGATGGTGTCCCTTGGTCTCTCGTTGTGCCTTTGGTTATTTTATTTCCCTACTCATAGTGATATTTGGGACTCTCCACCATGTGTACTTTGGCTTGTTTCTTGAGGTAGCCCTGCAAAGGAAAACAGACAAACACACAGGGAACAAAAGCACAGAAATGCACAGACCAATTAAACAAACAAGCAAACTGAAAGGGGAAAAAACAACAAACAAAAACAACAGAAGACAAAGGATAGCTTAAAAGCATAAAACCAGAAATCCCAACTACAAAGGAAGAGCAAGGTGTAGGCAGTGCTGATGTAGAGAATATCCAAAGAGAGAAATGACAGGTGGGGAGAAAGTGAAATTGAACATTGAAAAGGCAGAGAGACTAAAAGGTTTTACTTAGAGAGAGGGAAAGAGGAGAATATGTTAGGAGGTGAGGAGAAAGAAATGAAGATAATGTTATCCAAAGAAACTATACAGTCTGATTATTCCAGAGAGAGAGAGAGGAAAAGGAAGGTAATGACAGAGGTGTAGAATATGGATCAAGAGAGTGGATTAAATGTGAATGTTAAACCAAACCAATGACCAGAGTGCCCAGTCCAGGGGAGGGGTGATATAAGAATGAGATAAGGGCAAATATATCTGAATAGCAAGAATTGGTCTAGAGTTAATCACGGCAATGCATCAATGTTGGTCTTTCCCCAGGCTCCAGGAAAAAATGGGGGGGGGGGGGCAGCTCTCCATCATGGATGGGTGTGGTTGGGTGTAGGCAGGTCTCCCCTCCACTGCAGGTCAGTGGGCCACTCTCTGAGGTCCCACCTGGCAGTTTTGGGGAGAAAAATGGCAATGCCCCAGTCCCTTCTCGAACCAAATGTTGCAAATCACTCTTTTGGGTCCAATCTCTCTTTGCCATAGGTGTAACCAAGGTGGGCCGTGTTCTGTGCCCCAAGCCCTGCCTCGTTTTCAGATCGTAGTCCGTATGCGTTATTGCTACCACCTGAAATGTAATCCCACAGGATGGGCCGCTTCCTAGCTGTGGGTCGAGTAGTGGGAGCAGGGGAGTAGTTTCTCCTGGTGCTGGCTGGGACTGGGGCACCCAGCCCAAAGACAGCACAACAGCTAGAGTTAGGATCACTCTCTGAATGCCCTGTGGTTAGACATGGGATCATAGGATCCCTCTCTGTCAGGTCTGAGGGTTTTCTCTTCTCCAGGGACAGTGCTATGAGCAGTTTCAGCCAACTCTTTCTCTTTCCCTCGTCTCTCTGTGGAGAGGGCTTCTTCCCCTCTGCCTCCAGGTCCCGGTCTGTTTTTGTCTTCCCCAGTTCTCAATCATGCACCTATGAAGCTGTCTTCTTTGTGGACTCTGTCTCATCCTGCCAGACTCTTGTGGTTCAGTGTCCTATGTCTTCATCCCTTCTTTGAGAAATGTAGGTGGGCTAAAAGTACAGAGCTCCCTATTTCTCTGCCATCTTGCCTCCCACCCCTGTAGCTATAATTATAAACTGTGAAGGTGTTCCCATGAGAAAAGCAACATTTTGAATTATTGGCATGTCTTCATGAACAGTAAAATTATGAAAAATATTCATAAAATCAACCGTGGGAAGCTCTAATGAAAACTTTTATGAATGAAGCACTTAAAGACATTTAAAAATGTATAGATCCCTCCTATTACACAGAATTTAAGGGTATAATCCATTCGTTAGAATTAAGGAAATAAAAACTTTTCCCTTTTTTTAATTTTTTTAAGATTATGTTTAAAGAGAGAGAATTCCAGGCAGGCACCACACTATCAGGGCAGAGCGGGATGCCGAGCTGGAACTCACAAGCCACAAGTGACAACCTGAGCTGTAGTGAAGTCAGATGCTTAACGCTCTGAGCCACTGAGGTCCCCCAAAACTTTTCATTTCTGAATAAATAAACACCATCAAAGTTGTAAAATAGGCCAACAATCACTTTATAAATAGAATCCTTGGGTTAAATTAAGATATATTGAGTAAAGTAGAAAAACTAATGGCTCCTTTTTCCAGAGGTTGAAGTTGTCTAATTTTAGTTTTGTGTATAAGAAATTTTAATTGTATTCATCTGATAGTAGAAATTGGAATGATGTTACTTTCGTTACCTTTCAGGTATATCTTCAAACGATACCCAGAGCCTCCTTCCAAAGAGGTGCATGGAAACTATTTTCCAAAGAGTGTCAGTGGATAGATACATACATAGTGCCCTTGCGAATGGAAACTTAATATACTGGAACAGTGTTGGGGTGGGTGAAAGGCATCAGAGATGCCATGAAGCACATATCGAAATGGAGGCAACAGCCCATAGGAAGATTTTCATCACCCACAATAGTGAAGGATATAAAACATTTTGGAAAACCACCTTTTCAAAGTCCACCACTTCTGGAAAGCAATGTATTTCTATAGTCAAAGGCTCAAATCAAACAGTCAAACATACATATTTGCAGAACAAAAATGTAGAAAATCCAGGTGACCAAGTACATGCTGAAAATAATTATTTGTACCATTTTGACAATAGGATTGCATTGAGCTCTCAGTCAAATATTTCTGAAAATCAGAGATTTAAATATGAAGAAAAAAGTGGTAAGTGGTATCCATTTGGCGGGTACTTCACTGAGCAGTCAACCTTAGAAGGTAAACACAAGATTTTCAGTGAAAACAGAATTGGTCAGTGCAGTAAATCTGAGAAAATATTTAACCAGGGTTCAAACATTAATAAATGTCTGAGGACTCATTCTCCAGAGAGCCATTATGAATGCAATAAATGTAGGGAAGTCTTTTATCAAAGCTCCAAACTTATTTTACATAAGAGAATACATATGAGAGAGAACCTAAATAAATATAAAGAATGTGGGAAAATTCTTAACCAGTCCTCCAATGTTGGTGACCATCAGAGGATTCATGTGGGAAAAAAACATAACATATGTAATAAACCTGGGAACATGTTTAGTCATTCATCAAAACTATCTATAAATAAAACAATCCATAGTGGTCAGAAAGGTTACATTTGTAAGGAATGTGGCAAAGCCTTTAAGTGGCCCTCAAGATTAATTCCACATCAGCGAATGCATACTGGCAAGAAACTTTACAAATGTGAAGAATGTGGTAAAACACATAGGCGAATCGTTAATGGAGAAAAACTTTACAAATGTCAAGAAAGTGGCAAGTCCTTTAACTGGCACTCATACTTTATTGGACATCATAAAGTTCATGCTGGAGAGAAACCTTACCAATGTAAAGAATGTGGCAAGGCCTTTACCCACCCCTCAAACCTTATTGTACATAAGAGAATTCACACTGGAGAGAAACCTTACGAATGTAAAGAATGTGGCAAGGCCTTTACCCAGTCCTCACCCCTTATTATACATCAGAGAATCCACACTGGAGAGAAACCTTACGAATGTAAAGAATGTGGCAAGGTCTTTAGACAGCAGTCAACCCTTATTCAACATCAGAAAATCCATACTGGAGAGACACCTTATCAATGTCAACAATGTGGCAAAGCCTTTAGGCAGTACTCAAACCTCAGTGAGCACTACAGAAGTCATACTGGAGAGAAACCAATGTGAAGAATGTGGGAAGATCTTTACCCAACACCGGAATCTTATTCAATGGCACAGAATTGATGCTTGAGAGAAACCTTACCAATCTAAGGAATGTGGGAATACCTTTATTCCAGGTTAAGCTTCATTCTGTATCAAAGAATTTATACTGGAGGAAAAGACTGAAAAATGTATAGAATGTGGTAAAATTTTTAGGACTGCTCAACCTTTACTCAGTATCACAGATTTCAGACTGAGGAGAAACATACAAAGGAAAGAATGTGCCCAGCATATTAGCTGAAACTCACAACTTGGTCAGTATCCTTATTGTCTTTCAGGATCAAAACCCTAAATTACAGAGAAAGTTGCACAGCCTTTAACCAGAACTCAATCCTTAATATTTCAACGTGCACGCTAGATATAAGCCCTACAAACAAAATAAGGAAAGTCTTCATATTTAATGTACACTTTAGGAGATACCAGGGAGTCTATAAAAGTAATTTGAAAGCTATAAATACTTAGAAAAGTATTTAATTGAACATCAAAAGTCATCACAAAAGTCAGAGAAAGAGCAGTATGTCAGTCACTATTCAGATATTGCATCAAAATATTTATTATAAGGAATAATACAAAGTTAAACACTTTTCAAAATGTATATGGTATTATGCTTCAAAAGATTAAGTGGATGAATTATTGCATAAATATAACTAATTTCATTCTGAGTTTTTTTGGGAGACCTTGGTGGATCAGTTTGTTGTGTCTAACTTCGGCTCAGGTCATGATCTCCCAGGTCATGAATTCAAGCCCCATGTCAGGCTTCATGCTCAGACCCTGGAGGTTGCTTCAGATTCCGTGTCTCCCTCTCACTCTTTATCTCCCCACTAGCACTCTGTTTGTCTCTCTATCTCTCAAAAATTAAACATTTTTAAGAGTTAAGAAATGGTTCTCTCCCCTTCAAATCCATCCTGACATGATTACTAAATATTAATGTATTTTTATTCAATTTCCTTCTGAAATTCATTCCTTCAGAAATTATGTGGCTGATTGTTTCTGCATCAAAGGTATGACATGTCCTCCCTAGGTGTGACTCCTGTAATTTACTATGGAAGATGAAGGACATGACACATAATATATAAAGGAAAACTAATTCAGATGCTATTTGTGGTTATAACATTGATGTAAGTTACCATGAAATAGGTGTTCAGAAGATCATTTTTCTCCCTGTATTAAAATAAAATCTTGGATGTTATAAATAAGATAACTCGCCAATTGGTCTTTAAAGATAAAGAGGTGGTAGTGCAGTAAAACAGTGATGTGTCTTCATTACAGCAATAGTTAGAAGGAGGAAAGGTCAGTTATGTGAGTGAAATGAAATCTTCACACAACCAGAAAGGGGATAGCTAACTCTTCCCCAAAGTGGGGTAAAATTGTATATACAAATTGTTTATGCTTTAAACAGTTTTTATTATGCTTCTACTTTAGGCCAATAACAAAGATGCTCAAATCATGATGAATTTTCATTTCATCCTACAGTCTTATGCTGCTTCTTCCCTAGGATTTTTTTGAATATACTTTGTCAAGTTGGTATCCATATAACACCCAGTGCTCAGACCAAGTGCCGTCCTCCATGCCCATCACCCCCCTCCTCCCCCACTCCCATCAACCCTCAGTTATAAGTATTTAAGAGTCTCTTGTAGTTTGCCTCCCTCCCTCTCCCCAACTATTTTTTTCCCTTTCCCTTCTCCAGGGTCCTCTGTTAAGTTTCTCCTGTTCCACTTATAAGTAAAAACATATGGTTTCTGTCTTTCTCTGCCTGACTTATTTCACTTAACATAACACCTTCGAGTTCCATCCACGTTGCTACAAATGGCCAGATTTCATTCTTTCTCATTGCCATGGAGTATTCCATTGTATAGATAAACCACATCTTGATCCATTCGTCAATTGATGGACATTTAGGCTATTTCCATGATTTGGCTATTGTGGAGAGTGCTGCTATGAACATTCGGGGTACATGTGCCCCTATGCATCAGCACTCCTGTATCCCTTGGGTAAATTCCTAGCAGTGCTATTGCTAGGTCACAGGGGAGTTCTATTAATTTTTTGAGGAACCTCCACACTGTTCCAGAGGGTCTGTACCAGTTTACATTCCCACCAACAGTGCAGGAGGGTGCCCGTTTCTCCACATCCTCGCCAGCATCTAGAGTTCTCTGATGTGCTCATTTTAGCCACTCTGACTGGCGTGAGGTGGTATCTCAGTGTGGTTTTGATTTGTATTTCCCTGATGAGGAGGGATGCTGAGCATCGTTTCATGTGTCCGTTGGCCATCTGGATGTCCTCTTTGGAGAAGTGTCTGTTCATGTCTTCTGCCTATTTCTTCACTGGATTAATTGTCTTTTTCGTGTGTGGAGTTTGGGGAGTTCTTCATAGATTTTGGATACTAGCCCTTTATCTGACATGTCATTTGCAACTATCTTCCCATTCTGTCAGTTGCCTATTAGTTTTATTGTTTCCTTTGACGTGCAGAAGCTTTTTATGTTGATGAGGTCCCAATAGTTCATTTTTGCTTTTAATTCCCTTGCCTTTGGAAATGTGTCGAGGAAGAAATGGCTGCGGCTGAGGTCAAGGAGGTTGTTTCCTGCTTTCTCTCCAGGGTTTTGATGTTTCCTGTCTCACATTCAGGTCCTTCAACCATTTTGAGTTTATTTTTGTGTATGGTGTAAGAAAGTGGTCTAGTTTCATTCTTTTGCACATTGCTGTCCAGTTCTCCCAGCACCATCTGTTAAAAAGGCTTTTTTTCTCATTGGATACTCTTTCCTGCTTTGTCAAAGATTAATTTGCCATACATTTGTGGGTCCAATTCTGGGTTCTCTATTCTATTGGTCTATGTGTCTGTTGTGCCAATATCATACTGTCTGGATGATTACAGCTTTGTAATAGAGGCTAAATTCTGGGATTGTGATGCCTCCCATTTTGGTTTTCTTCAATATTACTTTGGCTATTTGGGGTGTTTTGTAGTTTCATACAATTTTAATTCTAGTTTTAAGAAGAATGCTGGTGCTATTTTGATTGGGATTGCACTGAATGTGTAGATGGCTTTGGGTAGTAATCACATTTTAACAATATTTTTTCTTCTGATCCATGAGCAAGGTATGTTTTTCCATTTCTTTGTGTCTTCCTCAATTTGCTTCATAAGTTTTCTACAGTTTTCAGCCTACAGATTTTTACAACTTTGGTTAGGTTTATTCCTAGGTATTTTATGGTTTTTTTGTGCAATTGTGAATGGGATCAGTTTTTTTATTTCTCTTTCTGTTGTTTCATTATTGGTATATAAGAATGCCACTGATTTCTCTACATTGGTTTTGTACCCTGCAACTTTATTCAATTCATGTGTCAGTTCTAGCAGACTTTTGGTAGCATCTGTCAGGTTTTCCACGTAGAGTATCATGTCATCTGGGAAAAATGAAAGTTTGACTTCATCTTTGCCAATTCTTATGCCTTTTATTTCCTTTTGTTGTCTGATGGCTGATGCTAGGACTTCCAGCACTATGTTAAACAACAGTCATGAGAGTGGAAACCCCTGTCGTGTTCCTGATCTCAGAGGAAAATCTCAGTTTTTCACCGTTGAGGATGATGGGCTTTTCATAAATGGCTTTTATGATGTTTAAGTAGGTTCCTTCTATCCCGACTTTCTCCAGGGTCTTTATTAGGAAAGGATGCTGTATTTTGTCAAAAGCTTTTTCTGCATCTATCGACAGGATCATATGGTTTTTATCTTTTCTTTTGTTAATGTGATGTATCACATTTATTTGCGAATATTGAACCAGCCCTTTAGCCCAGGAATGAATCCAACTTGATCATGGTGAATAATTCTTTTCATATGCGGTTGAATTAGATTTGCTAGTATCTTGTTGAGGATTTCTGCATCTGTATTCATCAGGGATAGTGGCCTGTAGTTCTTTTCTTTTTTTCTTTTTCTTTTCTTTCTTTTTTGTTGTTGTTGTTGTTGTTGTTGTTGCTAGGTCTCCATCTGGCTTGGGAATCAAAGTAATGCTGGCTTTGTAGAATGAGTACGAAAGTTTTCCTTCCATTTCTATTTTTTGGACGAATTTGAGATGAATGGGTATTAACTTTGATTTAAATGTCTGGTAGAATTCCCCAGGGAAGCCATCTGCCTCAGGGTTCTTATTTGTTGGGAGATTTTTGATAACTGATTCAATTTCTTCACTAGTTATGGGTCTGTTCAGATTTTCTATCTCTTTCCATTTGAATTTTGGTAGTGTGTGTGTTTAGGAATTGTCCATTTCTTCTAGGTTGTCCAGTTTGTTGGTATCTAATTTTTCATGGTATTCCCTGATAATTGCTTGTATTTCTGAGAGATTGGTTGTAATAAATTCATTTTCTTTCGTGATTTTGTCTATTTGGGTGCTCTCTCTTTTCTTTTTGAGAAGCCTGGGTAGAGGTTTGTCAATTTTATTTATTCAAAAAATCAAGTCTTGATTTCATTGATCTGTTTAACTGTTTTTTGGATTCTATATTATTTATTTATGACCTGATCTTTATTATTACTCTTCTGCTGGGTTTGGGGTGTTCTTGCTGCTTTGCTTGTAGTTCCTTGTGGTGTACTGTTAGATTTTGTATTTGCGCCTTTTCTAATTTCTTGAAATAGGCCTGAATTCCAATGTAGTTTCCTCTTAGGACTGACTTTGCTGCATCCCAAACGGTGTGGATTTTAGTATTTTCATTTTTATTTGTTTTCATATATTTTTGTTTTATTTCATTTTTTTAAAGTTTGTTTCTAATGTAATCTGATATTTTTAATGTTTATTTATTTACTTATTTTGAGAGAGAGAGAGAGAGAGAGGGAGACAGTGAGTTGGGGAGGGGCAGAGAGAGAGGGAGACACCGAATCACAAGCAGGCTCTAGGCTCTGAGCTGTCAACACAGAACCCAATGCAGGATTGGAACTCACGAACAGTGAGATTTTGACCTGAGCTGAAGTTGGCCAGTTAGCCCACTGAACTGCCCAGGCACTCCATGTTTCCATATGTTTTTTAATTTCTTCTCTAATTGCCTGGTTGACCCATTTGTTATTTAGTAAGGTGTTGTTTAACCTCCATGTTTCTGTAGGTTTTCCAGACTTTTCCTGTGATTGATCTCCAGTTTCATAGCATTGAGATCAAAAGTGTGCACAGTATGATCTCAGTTCTTTTATATTTATTGAAGGCTGCTTTATGACCCAGTATGTAATCTATCTTGGAGAATGTACCATGTGCACTTGAGAAGAAAGTGAATTCCGTAGCTTCAGACGTAGAGTTTTATATATGTCTGTCAAGTCCATCTGGTCCAATGTGTCATTCAGGGCCATTGTTTCTTTAGTGATTTTCTGTCCAATTGATCTATCCATTGCTGTAAGTGGATTATTCAAGTCCTCTGCTATTAGCATATTGTTATCCATAAGATTGTTTCTGTTTGTGATTGTTTAATGTAATGACTGCTCCCGAATTCAGTGCAGAGATATTTATGATTGTTAGCTCTTCCTGATGGATAGACTCTGTAATTATTATATAATGTCCTTCATTCCTTGTTACTGCCTTTACTTTAAAGTCCAGTTTGTCCGCTATAACTATGGCTACTCCAGCTTTTTTTTGACTTCCAGTAGCATGATAGGTATTTCTCCAACCCGTTACTTTCAATCTGAAGGTGTCCTCAGATCTAAAATAGTCACTTATAGACAGCAAATAGATGGATCTTGGTTTTTTTTATCCATCCTGATACCCTATGTCTTTTGATTGAAGCATTTAGTCCATTTACCTTCAGTGTTATTATTAAATACGGGTTTACAGCCATTGTGTTCTCCGTAGGATTCATGCTTATAGTGGTGTCTTTGGTACCTTGTGTTCCTTGCAACATTTCCCTCATAGAGTCCCTCTTAGGATTTCTTGTAGGGATTGTTTAGTGGTGGTGAATTCTTTCAATTTTTGTTTCTTTGGGATAACTTTTATCTCTCCTCCTATTCTGAATGACAGTCTTGCTGGATAGAGGATTCTTGGCTGCATAATTTTCCTGTTCATCACATTGAAGATTTCCTGCCATTCCTTTCTGGCCTGCCAACTTTCAGTTAATAGGTCTGCAGCTACTCTAATAGGTCTCCCTTTGTATGTTAGGATCCTTTTATCTCTAGCTGCTTTCAGAATTCTCTCTTTATCCTTATATTTTGCCAGATTCATTGTGATATGTCATGGAGAAGATTGGTTCAAATTATGTCTGAGGGGAGTTCTCTGTGCTTCTTGGATTTCAATCTCTCTTTCCTTCCCCTCACCTATGATTTGTTCAAGTACCCTTTCAGCCCCTTTCTCTCTCTCCTAGAATTCCTAGGAGATGGATATTGTTCTGTTTGATTGCATCACTCAGTTTTTGAATTCTCCTTTCTTGATCCTGGATCAATTTATCTCTTTCTCAGCTTCCTCTTTTTCTGTAATTGTGTCTTCTAATTCACCCATTCTCCTCTCTGCCTTTTCATTCCGTGAAGTGGCCACCTCCATTTTATGATTCACCTCATTTATAGCATTTTTTATTTCATCACAAGTATTTTTAAGATCCATGATCTTTGTAGCAATAGCTTCTCTGATATCTTCCATGTTATTTTCAAGCCCAGTGATCATTTTATGACTATTTTTCTAAAATCTTATTCAGTTATCTTGCTTCTATCTGTTTTGAGCAGTTCTTTAGACGAATGTCACTTCCTCCTGGAATTTGTTTAGAAGAGAGTTCTTCCATCTCATCATTTTGCCTAGCTTTCTGTCTAAGTTTTAAAAGCTTGTTAGGTGCTCTGCGCCTTCGAGTACTGCTATACTAAAGGAGGCTCATAGACTGTCCAGGGTCTGGCCATTCAGGAAGTGTTCTTTTAAGGGTGTCCCTTGGTCTCTCGTTGTGACTTTGCTTATTGTATTTCCCTACTCATATTGATATTTTGGACTCTCCACCATGTGTACTTTGGTTTGTTCCTTGAGGTAGCCCTATAAGGCTGTCTTCTAGGTGGACTCTGTCCTTTCCTCCCAGACTTTTGGTGTTCAGAGTCCTTTGGTTTCAGCCCTTCGTTTGATAAATGTGGGCGGAAAGTACAGAACTCTATTTCTCTCCCATCTTGGCCTTGCGCCCCATCACTGTTAGGGAACCCTCGGCAGAAAAACTAAATAGCACTTTGAGATCTTGGAAGATAGGAGGTTTATTTCACACCAGCGGGCTCAGAGGAGATAACTTTCCAGAGCTCTGAGCCTGTATATATACATTTTTAAAGAGTGAGGTCAGGTCTGAAAATTTTGGAAATCCATATTCTCACATACTATCAGCAGACAAATAGTTTTGGAAAGCTTGTATTCTAGATTTTGAACAATAATAATAAAGTGGATTTGAAATGCATAATTTCTTCTATGTGTGAACTTAACACATTTTAATAAGACATAATAATGGCTTTTAATGTGTTAACATGGATGTGTGCAGAATGAAGTGTTATCCCACCACCAATGATATCCTATCATTTTTTTAAAGGTAGGAAAGGTGTGGTAAGGAAAAAGATGTGAAGATAGTTTTGCAATGTATGGAGGGAACATGAAGTAGCTCTCTTTTCTAACTCCAAAGTCACAGGCAGCTCTGGTGGCATCATCTGATGAATAAATATCATGGAGATAAGTGGCAAATGTGGTGGGTTCCTGAAGATTAGGAAAGTCCCATTTCATCTTAATGATTTAATTGAATTCCTGTGTGTTACTGAGGACTAGAAGTCACTGGATGACAATGATTACTGTGATTGTCCAGTCCTTGATGAGTGGCACTTATGGAGGAGGGTGTGTTGGACAATGCAATCACAGTGTTCTAAAATGTGTTTTGCCCCACCCAGGGACCTCAGGTATTAGTCTTTCCCTCTCTGTATACAGAATCCATATTTTCCTATCATAATTCTAAGTGAAGGAACCAGGAAAGCTTCCCATTAATTTATGAGAGTTGAGTGTAGGATTTGGCTCAAGGAGAGATAACAGGGTCTTCTCTATAGGAATTAGCGGGGGAGAGGGTCAGGTCCATGTAGTACACTGTTCCATATGTTCAAACAGAACTTGTGGGCATCTCTGAGAGGAGAAGGCACCTAAAAAAGAAGAAAGTCAGAGATTGGTCTCCAAGTAGGAGCTGACAGTTTCTGAATAGCTCAGGACGCAAAGGACTAGGAAGTTGGCCCTTTTCTGCATTTTAGGGGCCTGCCTGCGGGTGAGCACTTTATAGGTGAAGAGGCTGTGTTGGTGGCTATAAAGGCATTTTCTAATTCAGCTGTGATTTCTCCACAAATATCTTCTGAGAAAGAAATCTAGGGGAGGAGGGGAAAGAAGAAATGGTCAGTTCTCATGTAAGCTTTGGTTCCCAGGGTTGAGGCCCTATTGTCTTTTTCTTGGGAGATTCCATGCCTGTAGAAATGGCAGGACACGTGGGTAGCACTGCTTACATCAAATTTAGAGAATATACGAGAGCATAATACTGTGTTATAAATTATCTTACTGTAGAAATCAGGAAACCCACCTAAGCTAGAACCAGTTCTCATAACATAACTGAACTAACAGGAGTTCACACTTTGGTGAATCACGAAAGCACTGCATGGGGGCGGGGGAAGGAGATGTCAGACAAAGGAAAATTGCTTTATAAGAAATAGGGAGAGAGGAGGAGTGCCTGGATGGCTCAGTCAGTTGAGGATCCGACTTGATCTCGCAGTTTGTGGGTTTGAGCCCCGTATCAGGCACTGGGCTGACAGTTCAGAACTTGGAGCCCACTTTGGGTTCTGTGTTTCCCTCTCTCTATGCGCCTCCTGTCTTTGCACTCTGTCTGTCTCTATGAAAAATAAACATTAAAAATTAAAAAAAAAAAAAGAAGAAGAGGGGTACCTGGTTCGCTCAGTTGGTTAAGCGTGTGACTTTGAGTAGGTTATGATCTTATGGCTCATAGGTTCGAGCCCCAGGGTCAGGCTCTATGCTGACAGTTCAAAGCCTGGACCCTGTTGTCTCTCCCCGCCCCCCCCCCGCCCCTGTCCCATTCACACTCTGTGTCTCTCTCTGTCAAATATAAACATTAAAAAAATGAGATGGGACATTTTTTTATGGGACATAAAAAAATGGACAGGGAATAATGTCCAAAGCAGAGACTCAGAGGGAGTGGGAATGATTTTCTTTTATTTAGAGTTAGGGTGGATGTTTAGAAAGGGGTGCGGTATTATCTATGTAGAGCTCAGGTAAGATTGTATGTGAGCCATAAGAAAACTGATCTAACTTTGTATGTTACATAGTAAATGAGATTTGTGCTTCTGCTTGGATGGAGATTTTAGTATTATAATAAGGTAAGTGGAGGTGTCGGGGTGGCTGAGGCTGTTGAGTGTCTAACTCTTGATTTATGCTCAGGTTAGTATCTCACTCCTGAGTTCAATCCCCAAGTCAAGCTCCACGCTGAGGATGGAGCCTGGTTGGAATTCTCTCTTTCTCTCACTCTCTCCCTGCTTCACCCCCACTTGTGTTCTCTCTCTCAAGGAAATAAACATTTATCATTTTTTAAAAATATAATGAGATAAAGGTAACTGTCCTCACTCCATGATTTACTCTCTTGTTCATCTGCTTGGGTGTGAGTCGGGGATTAAGCTCAAATTGGGCCAGTCCAAGCTCTTCCTCAGGGTAGTCATTACCTTTTGTTGGATACTTTCTTTTTCTACACAGGACAAATGCCATGGAGTATTTTGCCTGAAGTAAAAGATAAGGTAGAAAAAAAGAGGTTGAGTAAAATGTGGGATTAAGGTCAGTAGGTACAAGCAGGTAAGCAGTGAAGGTCAGGTCTGGGGTCTAGCTGGTGACATTAACTCTCTCTTGCATCTTAGGTGCATTTATTGCCTCTGCCTATGGCCACTTGGTAACTATGGTATTTATTCAAGGGATTGCTGACATCCAGGGATGTGGCCAAAGAATTCTATCAAGAGGAGTGGGGATTCTTGAAACACAGTCATTGGGAACTATAGAGATGTGATATTAGAAGACTATAGACACCTCCTCTTCTTGGGTGAGGATAACTCCTCCTAGACTTTCCAAACCACACTTGGGGTTTTGTTCCTCCCTTTAAAGATTGCCTCTTGGAAGCTTTCTCTTTGAATGACTGGGATTCAGAACCCTGCAATAAGGGAAAGAAGTTGGAGTTTGTAGATATAGAGAAATGATGTTTCCTTTTCAGCTTTAGCTTCCCTTTCCTTAAATATCATCATCATTTCTGTAGATTAATGGCAATTCTAAAATTTTTTAAGTTTATTTTGAGAGACAGAATGTGGAGGAGGGGCAGATATATGGGCAGAGAAGGAACCCTAGTCAAGCTCCATGCTGTGAGCACAGAGCCCCATGTGGGGCTCAAATTCACAAACCATGAGATCATGACCTGAGCTGAAACCAAGTGTTGGATGCTTAACTGACTGACCCACCCAGGTGCCCCACTTAATAACAGTTCTGAACACTGATTGACATCAAGTGGTATTTCCCACATATTAAATGCCAATTTCTACTCATTAATATAGTGGTAGTACTAGGAAGTGGTGGAGGTCAAGATCTGAACCTCAGAAATCCCTCTTGTATGTTCTAAAAGGGGTGTTGGGCAATGGCATTTGGGAAATCATTGTCTAGAATTTTACAATGTTCTTTATTTTCTACTGAACACAATAATGGATTGAAAGTTAGAATCTCCATTGATACTCATATTCCTTTATTAAAAACAAAATATTCTTTTGAGAGAGACAGTGCACAAGCAGGGAAGGAACAGAGAGAGGAGAGAATCTCAAACAGGCTCCTTTCTGTCAGCAAAGAGCTCAACTTGGTCTCGATCTCATATCATGAGATCTTGATCCAGCTGAGATCGAGAGTCGGATGCTAAACCAACTGAGCCATTCAGTTGTCCCAAATGTTCCTTTCTCCTAATAAACAGGTCACATTGTGTCACAACCAGACCTGGTCATATTTTTGGAATAAAAGGAGGAGGCTTGGAATGTGAAGCAAAAGGAGATAGTAACCACTATCTAGGTCGGTGGTAATGAAGGAAGCAGATGACAGAGGTAAGGTCCAAATGTAAAGTAGGAAGATAGAACTGAAAATGTCATTTGAATAGTTCTACGTTAACGGAAATTAGTAACATCATACTGACATAACACATAATATAAATTCCTAACCTAATACATATTTAAATGTATTTTCATTGCTTATTCATAAAATTTTTAATTAGAGCTTTTTATGATTGATTTTAATGAATATTCTTTTACTGTCAATGAAAACCTGCTAGGAAATCAAATGCTTGCTTCTCATGGGTACACAGTTTAAAATTACAGTAATATATGCTTCTTTTTTTTTTTTTTTTTACAAATAGTTTATTGTCAAGTTGGTTTCCATATAACACCCAGTGTTCATCCCCACAAGTGCCCTCCTCCATGCCCCCTTCCCTCCCCACACCCATCAGTCCTCAGTTTGTTCTCAGCATTCAAGAGTCTCTCATGGTTTGCCTCTCTCCCTTTTCCCCACTATTTCCCCCCTTCTTCTCCCCCTTGGTCCTCCATTAAGTTCCTCCTAATCCTCCTATATGTGTAAACATATGGTATTTGTCTAGAAGGTTTCCTTTTAAAAAGTAATCTTTTTGTGTAGTATTTTGGGGGTTAAATGTTATTCTGGATTATTTTACAATCCCATAATAATGTGCTTCCTTTTGGTGGGAACTTTCACAATATTAGGTAGTTGTTAAATTTCTGCCTGTGAATTTCTGCCTGTTACAGGCTAACAATTTTCAGCTCAGTACATTTTAAGACAATGTGAGTTTCACTCAAATGTGAATTAGCTTTTTGCCCTTTACCCATAAAATTGTGCATTTGCCTATATAAATATCACCCATACATTCTTTGATTGAGACTCATGTTTTTCATTTCTTTCCTGGTTAGTGTTCAGTTTACATTGTATCATGTCTAGATGAGTTGTCATAATAATAGAATTAGTTTCATCATCTATTTATTGGTGAATTTATATTCTCTCTGCATGGGAGAAATCTTTTTTTTAATTGAAAGTAATATTTGAACAGTTAGGTATTATATTTTATCTTCAATTGTGATATTATACCCATTGCGTGCTTTGATACCATTCTCATTAACTTTTGTGTCCTCTGTATGTATTTTCATTGTGTTTGCCTGAGAGATTACTTTAAAACATCTTAAAGGTGTAACATACCATTGTAAACTGATATAGTCCATTATATGCAAAACTCTTCTACTTATCTCCATCCCTGTACCCACTTTACCAATATCAGTAATTCTATTCTTTATGTTGTGTATTTTATTACCTTGATTTATACTTTTTATTCTTTTATTTAAAAAAAATGCTAGCTGAAATGAAAGTGACATGTGCTAACTGATTACAACACTAAAGATATCTGTAATGTGTAAATATTTGTATTTAGCAGAGCTAAATATATGGTTGTTGTCATATGGTTTCATTTACTGTTTGGAATCCTTTGATTTCAAGTAGAAGGTCTTTGAACATTTCTATCGCACAGGTCTACTGGTCAGCTTAGGGGGTGGGATGTGGTTTCACTTCGGAAAGGCTTCATTTCTACATTCATGGAAAACAGTTTTGCCAGGTAGAGTATTCTTGGTGGATATTTTTTGATCTGTCAATACTTGAATACATTGTCCCATGCACTTCCTCCTCTCAGGTCTGCTGAGAATCCCACTAATAATCTTTCAGGAGCTCTCTTGTACAAGATGGGCTGCTTTTGTCATGATGTTTAACAATTCTTTTATCATCATGACTTTTGATAGGTTAATTAAAGTGTGTCACTGTATTCATGTCTCGACATGTATCCTCCTTTGAGTTTACTGTGTTTGTTGTATTTGTCTCTTCTTTCCACATACATGGCAATTGTACACCCTTAGTTCTCCATAGAATCTCTTTCTCTCTCCCCTTTGTATGTGGAAGGAGACTTGCTGATGACCCATGAGTCCCTGGGTTCTGTTCTTTTCCACATTTTTCTGTGGTTCTCTTAGTAGTTAATTTAAAACAAGGGGTCTTGAGGTTGTCTGATTCCTCCTTCTTGATCAAGTCTGTTGCTGTCCCATTAGTGTATTTTTAATTCAGTAATTGTACTCCTCAGCTCCTAATTTCAGATGTGTGTTGTTTTGTCCCTTTGGACTTTCATTTTGGTCTTGTATGGTTTTTGATATTATTTATTACCTACCTGTTTCCTCTTCTTTCTACATGAGCACCTTTATGGTACATTTTTTTGAAGATTTTATTTTTAGCTCATCTCTATACCCAATGTGGGGCTCCAACTCAGAAACCTGAGATCAAGAGTCATACCCTCCACTGACTGAACCAGTCAGGTGCCTCATTTATAACTAGTTCTTTGAAATCTTGTCAGGCAATTAATAGTTTTTTTAATTAAGGTCAGGTTTGAGGATTTATCTGATTCCTCTGATTGAAATACATTTTACATTTTCTTTGTATATTTTGTGATCTCTCAATTTGTAAATTTTAAAAAAAAGCCTCTGGGCACAGGCTTATGAAGTTGCTTTGTAGAGGAAAACACAATAATAGTAATTCTGGTACCTGTCACATATGTACTGACCATTTGTAATGTCTGAATTTTTGAAATTTTCCAGTTTGAGAAAGTGTCGTTACTGGAGAGTGTATGATACCTTCCTTTTCTGATTGTCTTCACCTTTGTACTTTCCATTATTTGAACAGATGCTCACCTTTTGTCTGAGCAGCCACCACAGGGCATCCACCACAAGGTGCTGTCATTCCCTCGGCTTTGCATCTCCAGCATGACAGAAACAAGTCCTTCACACAGTTGCAAACAAGTCAGATCATCATTCAGGTCACTTATGGTTTCTCTCCTTAGAGGAGGTAAGAGTTTTCTCAGTCTTTCCATGGACTTTCAGAGAGGGTAAACAGCAATTGTGGACAAGTTTCATAAATGTTCATTGTCTCCTTGATGGGGCTCTTCTCCATTTTTACTTTCCTGGGTGTGCTGTGTTCTCCTAACTGGCTTCTGGAGCATTCCAAAGGTAATTTGGTCCACTTTTGATTTCATGAAAGAGCAAAGTCCCAATATTTCCTATTTCTCCATTCTGCTGATGTCCTATGATGGGTATTAATTTTGTACATTAGTATTATAATGTATATACATGTGAGTTTAGTAAGTGGGAAAACTTCTATCTTGTAGTTGTGTCTTTCCTTAATACCCTAGGCTTGTGGGCAATGATTGCCAAAAAAGATTCATTCCTTAGACCTAATTTGGGTAGATCTGGAGGCTTTAAGTTTTCATACTTAGACAGTGGTAAGGGTAGAAAGGATGTTATGATGGATAAAACAAAAGTGTCTGAATTACCATAATAAAATCCTTACTGTCAGAAGAAATCAAGAATATAAGCTAGGGGTTAGGGGAGGGAACCCAACATTATGTCAGTTATATTTGCAGAACACTGTCTTTGAATGAAAGGACCCAAATCCATTTTTTAAACATACATATTCTCTAAAAGGACATTCGGCAGTTCTGGAAAGTCCCTTAGCCCATGCTGAAAGTAACCATTCAAACCATTTCATATAGAACATGAGTTTAATCATTCACTGAAACATTTCTGAAAATTAGATATTTAACAATGAAGATAAAAATTATAAGTATGATTGATTTAACAGGTATTTTTTGAAGGGTTCTTGATTCTTCCACCAACACATACTCTCTTTTTGTTTCAAAGTCTCTTAATTTTGACAAACATGGTTGGATATTTAATTAAACATGACTGAATATTCTACTATACTATTAAATAATTTGGAGCAAGTTTTCATGTGTTGTGAACTTAGGACGATCTTCAGTGAGTACTCGATCTTCCATAATTACCAAGGATTTTATAATGGAGATAGAGTTTATCAATTCAATGAATCTGGGAAAAATGTTAATCCTAACAAACACCAGAGAATCCATCTTAAAGTAATAAGTATGGGAAAGGCTTTTATAAAAGCTCAAATATTAGTATACATCATTGTATCCTTATTGGAGAGAAGACATAGAAATGTAGTAACTATGGCAAAACTTTTAACTTGTCTTCAAAATTCACTCAACAGCAGAGATTTATATTGAGAAAAACACAAATCAAAAAAAATGTGGCAGACATTAACTACCACTCAAAACTTACCAACATAAGTTTATAAATAGTAGGGAGAAGGCTACAATGTAAAATAAAATATGACAAAGCCTTTAAGCAGAACTATAAAGTTTCTGAACATCAGAGAGTACATAGTGGAGAAAAAGCTTAAAATGTAAGGAATGTGCACACCTGGGTGGCTCAATTGGTTGAACTTCCCACGTAAACACAGGTCATGGTCTCACAGTCTGTGAGCTCAAGTCCCACATCAGGCTTGCTGCTGTCAGGGCAGTGCCCATTTCAGATCTTCTGCTCCCCTCTTTCTGTCCATCCTCTGCTCTTGCTCTCTCTCTCTCTGAAATAAAGAAATCATTTAAAAAATAAAATATAAAGATATGTAATGAATGTGACATGCCATTTAACTCATAATCAAAACTATTCATTATAAGATAACAAATCATGGGGTGGTACCTTACAAAAGTGAAGAATGGTGACAAAGTCTTCACCCGGAACTGAACCCTTACTCAATATCAGAGAAAGCATACTGCATAGAAACCCTAGAAATGTAAAAAATGATGGCAGACTTTTGTTTTTAAGATACACTTGAGTATAAAATAGAGTCTTTTCTTGTAAAGAGAGGAAGAGGGGCAGAGGAAGAGAGAGAGTGAATCCTAAATAGGCTCTATGCTCAATGCAGAGCCCACATAGGGTTCAATCCCATGGCCCTTGGATAATGACCTGGGCCAAAAGCAAGAGTCAGACCACTCAACTAATAGCACCTCATCCCTTCTCACTCCCCCCCATCCCCCAGGCAAATAGAATCTTTATAAAGGATAAAAACATAGAGATGTAAACAATCAGCAAACTATGTAATATAAAGCCAAATCTAGATAAAATCCAAATTCACAGCAGAAAACATAAGTAAGTACTAGTTTTCAGACATGATTCAAAAATCAGAGTATTTATTACAGAAAGAATAAAACATTAAAACGCTCAAATCAATTATATTTTAGCCTTGGATGATGTAATTGTTAGGGGCACTAACCCCTGCACGATTGAAAATCTGTGTATACCTTCTGAGTCTCCAAACTTAAAGCCATACCTACTTTTACATGGAAATAGTATATTGTTGACCAGAAGCCTTACCTAGAATATTAACAGTCATCACCTTTGTATATTATCTGTATTATATATGGTATTTTTCTAATAATGTAAGCATGAGAATAGAAAACACTAAGGAAATCAAAACAGAAAACGTGTTTTCAGTATTGTATTTGTTAAAAAAATATATGTGCATAAGTGGGTCAATAGTGTTCAAACCCATGTTATTCAATGGTCAACTGTATTTTTTTTGTTTATTTATTTTGAGAGGAAGGAACAGGCAGCGAATCCTAAGCCTGCTCCACACTGTCAGCACTTGATTTCACAAACAGAGATCATGACTTGAGCTGAAACCAAGAGTCACACCCTTAATTGACTGAGCCATCCAGGCGCCCTGGCAACTGTATTTGTTAATATGCATGAAAGTATTAAGCAGGGGGATGGATGTCTGGAGAGGGATAATTATTATCAGTGTGTCTCTCTTGTTTGTGTTGTTGTTGTGACTGTTTTTTTGGAACATATATGAGGGTATTTGCACAGTACATATTGATTTTACTCCTAAATCATCTCATGCTATGGCTTTATTGTTTGTGAGCATGGAAAATGATTTGATTGTTGCTGTCTTACACAAAGGAGAGGCTCTTCTATGATGTGGAATTCACTCATACCTACTTTTCCAAGGAAGATTCAAGAGGCTGTCATGTATGATGTATGAAGAATGTCTACATGGAGATGCTCTTTGTGATTGACATACAAAAGTGATGTAAGGCAGCATGAGGTAAGTATTCAGGGAATCATTCTTTGCATTACAAGAGGACAGCAAGAGAATTTCAATTTTAAATAGTTTTGTCACTTGCTGTTTGAGACAACAGTAGCAGTTCATTAAAATCTGGATGTATTTTCATAATAGCCATTCCTGGAAGAACATTTGTTACAAAGTTGACATAAAGAAATTTTCACAGATACTTGAAGAAAGTATAGGTAACTCTTCCTTTTTTTTTTTTTTTAAATTTATTTGTAGGAGAGAGAGAGAGACAGCGTGAACAGGGGAGGGTTAGAGAGAGAGGGAGACACAGACTCTGAAATAGGCTCCAGGCTCTGAGCTGGCAGTCAGCACAGAGCCCGACGCTGGGCTTGAACCCACCACCCGCGAGATCATGACTTAAGCGAAAGTCGGACGCTTAACCGACTAAGCCACCCAGGCGCCCCAGGTAACTCTTCCATAAAAGAATGTACAATATTGTAAATCCACATTTACTCAGTAATTAGCCTCAGTGTGAAAAACATGGGAAGTACAAGTCACAGATTATTATATCAGAGAAATAAGAATGGTTCTTGAATGCTTGTAATGGGTATTTTGACCAAAGATCCTACAGTGATCTTGCAGTGGTTTGCTTAGTGAGTGTTTGAACTTATTATTTTAATAAATAACAGTGTATGGATTTTACTATATGAACAGTGATCTGTAATAGATGAAGTGTTCTCCTACACCAACTTAGCCAGCCCCACTTTCATCAAGGCCAAAGGTAAACTGACAGTAACACAAAACACACTTGACCCTTGAACCTCATGGGATTGAACTCTGCATCCACTTACAGTCAGATGTATTTACAGTATAGTACTGTAAATGTATTTTATCTTCCTTCTGATGTTAACATCTTCTTTTGTTGAGGTTCTTTAATTGCAGAAATACCATATATAACACCTATGAAATAAAATATGTTAATTGACTCTTTTTGATAAGGTTTCTTGTCAACAGACTATTAAAATGAGTTGTTAGAGAGTCAAAGTTATACATGGATTTCAACAGCATGTGGGGTGGGTACACCGAACTCCTGCATTATTCAAGGGTCACTTTGTTAAAACAGTGGAATGAAGCATTAAATGAACTTTGCCTGTTCCTCTTCTACTTACTAGATCATTAATGATTTTATAGAGAGATACAGTGCTATAGGCACTCTCAAAGAAGAATACCATTTTTGAGAGAAAAAAAAATGGGACAGGATATCAGTCAGTATGAGGGCTAGGGCTTCTATTAAAACCCCCAGTCCATCTGTATTGCAGTGGAGAAATCCCCTAATGTTTTAGGAACCCCAAAGAACATTATTAAATGAGGAAAGGGCACAAAAAGGAGATCATAGTTTCACAAGCACTGTACATCAGGTAATCTCCCATGTCAGAATCTTTGGCCCAAGACTTTGTGATTGAGCTGTTGAGAACAATTCAAAGAGAAGCTTCTGAAAGTCTCTAATCACTCATGAAAGACAAAGTTAAACACATTATTATAGTTAAATATATGGTTGCTATATTGGGCTTGGTAATTGAATAAAACAGATGCTATCCATTTATTTTATTTTATTTTATTTATTTTACATTTTATTTTATTTTCAGAGAGAGAGAGAGAGAGAGAGAGAGAGAAGGCAAATGTGAGTGGGAGAGGGCCAGAGAGAGGAAGAGAGAATCCAAGCAGGCCTCATGCTCTCAGTGCAGAGCCTGATTCAGGGCTCGAACACATGAACCGCGAGATCACGACCTGAGCAGAAATCAAGAGTTGGACACGTAAGTGACTGATCCACCCAGATTCCCCTATGTTTACATTTAGATTATGATTTGTGTTCTTATTTCAGACATTTATTTCAATGCAGTTATTATTTCCTTTGAAGATCATTAGGCACCTGATACCTATGTGACCCATTATAATAGGTTCAAGCACTTCGTTTTCTCTCTGCCCTCTGCTGCATCCTTCTACCTTAAGGTTAATAGTTTTTTTTTTCTCTCTCATTTATCATTAAGTACTTTAGGAGGATTTATTGAAAGAGGTCATTTATTCTAGAAACTCCCTTTCATGTTTCACTTTGTTTTGAGTCTGCTTTGGAAAATGAGGGCTTTCTCCTGTTTTTGTTAGAGACATTGGTGCTTCAAGTGGAGATTGTAGGACTGCCCTGACTGATATACGAATTGGCATTTTATCTCACCCTCCTGTCAGACACAATCATCCTTATCACCGTTCTGTTGCTTCAGAGAAAGAAAAAATGAACCATATATGTTACTAAACTGTGTTCAAATTGTAAAATATAACTCAGCCCAAATGATAAATGAGACAAAAACTCTCAGTGTTCTAGGAGACTCAAATAATAGCTATTTTAAAAAAAATTTTTTAATGTTTTATTTATTTCTGAGAGAGAAAGAGAGAGACAGTGTGAGCAGGGGAGGGTCAGAGAGAGAGGGAGACACAGAATCAGAAGCAGGCTCCAGACTCTGAGCTGTCAGCACAGAGCTGGACGTGGGGTTCAAACCCACGAGCGGTGAAATCCTGACCTGAGCCGAAGTCGGATGCTTAACCAACTGAGCCACCCAGGTGCCCCAAATAATAGCTATTTTGGTTAAATTAGGTATGTGTTTGTCTCGGTGGTGTGTTTGTAAGACACTATAACCTTCTTCTACAAATAGATTTCTTAATTTTATGCCCCTGAAAACATTTCTTAGAGTAAAAATTTTTCGTTGGCATTGAAACTATCAATTTTATACTTTAATATGTAATTTTCATATTTTATTTTATACATTCACTTCTTTTAGTTGATGAGTTCTGTGTTGTAAATGTGTTTGCATTATCATTGTCAGTGTGAAACCTGCAGTGAATCTTCTTTTAGGGTTGCCTCTGTGTAATAGTTTGTGTGATCTTAGTTGAATTCAAAGTCAGACTTGCTGGGGTAAAACTCAAGTTCTTCACTCAAGTTTTGGCAAGGTACATTTTGAAAGATTAATAAAAATTCTGCTCTCATAGGTTAGTATAGATTCATGGGTGAATTTATGAAAAACTATTAGAATGGTCTGTAATGGGTTGTAAATGTTCAGTAAGAATTGTCGCTTTTGTTCTTCATGTTAGAAGCTGTAATTTCTACAATACCTTTATTTTCTTAAATTTTTAAAAAAATGTTTTATTTATTTCTAGGAGAGAGAGAGAGACAGCGCGAGCAGGGGAGGGTCAGAGAGAGAGGGACTCACAGACTGAAACAGGCTCCAGGCTCTGAGCTGTCAGCACAGAGCCCGACGCGGGGCTCGAACCCACGAACCGCGAGATCATGACCTAAGCGAAAGTCGGACGCTTAACCGACTAAGCCACCCAGGCGCCCCCTACAATACCTTTAAATTTTTTTTAATGTTTATTCATTTTTGGGAGATGGAGACAGAGCATGAGCAGGATGGGGGAGTGAGTGGGGGACACAGAATCTGAAGCAGACTCCAGGCTCTGAGCTGTTAGCACAGAGCCTGACATGGGGCTTAAACCCACGAACCCTAGGATCGTGACCTGAGCCGAAGTCAGATACTTAACTGAGCCACCCAGGCGCCCCTCCACAATATCTTTGAAGTTCAAAGTCATCCATTTTTTTTTAAGTGTGGCTCCTTTTTAATGTTTGTTTATTTTGAGAGAGTGAGAGCTTGCAAGTGAGTGGGGGTAGAGCAGACAGAGGGAGAAAGAGAATCCAAGCAGGCTCCCCAGAAGTATGACTTTTGAATTGGAGATGTTGATATCCATTGAAGCTAATGAGAAGTGTGGAAAACTCAGACCTCACCTAGAAATTTCAATCAGAATATGAATTTTAACAAGATTTTCAGTTCATTGTCATACACATTAGCATTAGAGTGTATGTGTAATTCACCTTCACTTTGCATTATTCTATGCCTGTCTTTATAGTACATTATCTGATAGCTATGTAGTTATCAGGCTTTGTAGTATGTTTTAAATCAGGAAGTGTGGTGCTACCAATGTACTCTTTTTTTTTTTCAAGAATATTCTCAGTATGCGACATCTTGTTAAATGATATGAATGTTAGGATAGGTATTGATCTTTCTGCCTAAAATGTCATTGGGATTTTGATGGAGATTGCATTAAATCTGTACATGACATTCAGTAGTGTTGACAACTCAGTAGTGGTGTGTTTTTTTTTGTTCTGTTTTGTTTTGAGAGAGAGATGAGTGAGAGAGACAGAATGCAAGCCAAGAATGTGGAGAGAAAGACAAAATTGGAAGCTGGGTCCAGACTCTGATCTGTCAGCAGAGAGCCTGACACAAAACTTGATCCCACAAACCATTAGATCGTGACCTTAGGTAAAGTTAGACTCTTAACAAATTGAGCCACCAGGTACCCCAACAGCTCAGTAATGTTAGGTGTTCCTATCCAAGAACATGGATGTAGTTCCACTTATTTTTCTTTCAATCCTGCAAAATATTTCATAGTTTTCATCATAGTAGTTGTGACTGCTATCATTGTGTTAAATCCTATGCATTTTATTCTTTGCCATTCTATTGTAAATGTAGTTCTCTTCATTTGGGGGATTGTTATTTTTTGTGTAGAAACACAACTAATTTTTAAGTGTTAGATTTGTATTCAACTTTGTAAAATTTGTGAGTTTTCACACATTTTTAAAAACAGATTCTTCAGAGGAGAGGAAGATGTAGGTGATATGGGAGGACTCTAGGCTCATACATCCAAAAACAAAACTAGATAATGGTTACCAAGTCATCACAAATACCCCAAGAAGTATTTGTGCTTTTTTTTAAAAAAACTGGGCATCACTTTCAATGTTATTTGTTCTATTTTATTTGTCACTAGTTTATTTCTGATTTTTTCTCATTTCCTTCTACTAAATTTTCCCTATATTTTTTCCTTTTTCTAGTTAATTGCGATGGAATATTAAGAAAAAAGTGAGGGGCTCCTGCGTGGCTCAGTCAGTTTACTGTCTGGCTATTGATTTCAGCTCAGGTTATGGCCTCACAGTTTGTGAGCTTTTACCCCAAGTCAGGCTCTGTGCTGACAGTGCAAAGCCTTTGCAGAATTCTGTTTCCCTCACTCTCTCTCAAAAATAAACAAACATGAAAACAAAAGAAAATAAAGTTTAAATAAACAGTTTGATTAAAAAATTTCTAGTATAAAAATTTGAAAACCGAGTGTCCACTGGATAAAATTAGCAGAAATAAGCAATACAAATGGTAATCAAAACAAACAAAAACACCAAAAATATAAAAATAAGGATTCTGTTGGATTTCTATAGATCACATTGTCTGTGAACAGAGATCATTTTGTTTTTTTCTTTTCCATTTTGGATGCCTTTAATGTATTTTCTTCTTGCCTAATTGTTCTGAATAGACTATCCAGTGCTATGTTGAATGAAAGTAGTGAAGTCACTTCATTACCTTATAGAAGAAGCTTCTAGTGTTTTACTATTGAGTATGTGAGATTTCAGCTTTCCATACATGCATGGCCTTTATTACATTGTGGTTGTTTCCTTCTATTCCTGCTTTACTGAGTGTTTTTAATAAAAAAAAAATTGTGTCCTGTATGTCCACTTCCTGTTCTGTATCAATTAATATAATCATGCCAATTTTGACCTTCATTCTTTTAAGGTGCAGGCTTAAACTCACAGTTTTTCATATGTTGAAAACCCTTGAATTTTAAGAATTCCCACTTGCTAGTCATTTAAAGTATTAATTTCTAAAATTTAATTTGCTTTGTTTTATTGTGGACTTTCCATGAATATCCCCCACAGGTAGTAGTTTGTACTCTTCTTTACTCATGATGTCTTCCTTTGCTTTGATAACCTATTAATGCTGGGGTCACAGACAGTGTTTTCTAAATCTCCATTCTTTTTCCTCCTTGGAAATGTTTGAGGAGATTTGAAGTCCTTTATATGAATTATCCAGTTAATTCATCTGGAAAAGTACTTTTCTTTGGAGTGTATTGTTTTAATTATTTGTTCAATCTACCTAGTAGTTAAAGATCAGTTGAGGTTTTTAAAAGTATTTCTTCATGAGGGAGTCCAGGTAGATTCTATGTTTTTGACATTTATATCCATTTTTCACTATTTCTTGGTATGTAATTCTCTATTGTCACCTCTTCTAATTATTTTTATTTCTATGTTTTCACTTATACTGTGTCTACCTTTATTTCTGATTCTAGTTGGTCTTATTGCTTTTGTTCTTTAGTTAATGGTTTGTCAATTTTGTTCATTAGTTCTGAAAATGAACTCTATTGTTGATATTTTCCTAGTTTTGCCATATCCTACATTGTTCATTTCTGTTGTATGTTTAAATTTCCTTCCGGCTGGTATTTTGGGCTCCTATTGTATTTTTCCTGAGTATTTGAGGTAATTTGAGGTATAAGAAAATGATTTGTGCTATACCATGACAATACCACAGCATTATCTATTAGGCTATGTGGTCACTAAGTTGTGTGCAAGATTATGTGTCTATGGAGGAATAAAGTCCTGATGATTCCTTCTCAGCCACCTTGCTGACATTCTGTGACTGATTTTAAGGTTGTATAGAAGCTGTAAGCATACCCTCTGAGAATGAGAAGTGGAATGATTTTACTTTTCTGTTATTTGGTATCTTTCAGCTGTATCTTAACATGGCATCCTGAGTTTCCTGCTAAAGTTGTACATAGAAGCTTCTTTCCAAAACAATGAGTAGATACAAACCTAGTGCCCTTGAGAGTTTGCACTTAATGATAGACCCGGATAATGATAGAAAGAGTAAAGTTCATCAAAGAAGTCATGAAGGAGATATCCAAATTGAGACAACTGCTTGTAATGAGATTCTCACTGCCCAAACTGTTGAAGGATATAAAACACTTTGGAAAATCTATTAAAGTCAGCTACTTCAGCAAATCCATGTGTTTTTGTAAGCAAAAATCCAAATATATTTGCAGAATAAAAATTTGGAAAAATCTGGAAATTTACCTAGTCCATGCTGAAAATAATTATTTTAACCATTTTGAAAATAGGATTGCATTAACTTTTCAGTTGCATATTTCTGAAAATCATAGACTTAAAAATGAAAAAAAAAAAAGCTAAATGGTGTCAATTTTCGAGGTCCCTCACCAAGAAGTCAAACCCACAACCCTACCAGAGCACTGTTAATGGAGACAGAATTGTCCAATGTGGTGAAACTGAGAAAAAATTTAATCAATGGTCAAATGTTAACAAATGTCTAAGGACTCATTTTCCAGAGAACCGTTATGAATGTAATAAATGTGGGGATGACTTATCAAAGCTCTAATATTTTTATATATAAGAGTATGCATATGGGAGAGAATCCTTGTAAATATAATGAATGTGGGAAAGCTCTGAAGCTGTTCTCCAATGATCCTGTGATCATCAGAGGACTCCTGTGGGAAAAAAAAAATCCAGATGTAATAAACCTGGGAACATGTTTAGTAAATCACCAAGACTAAATATACATAAGACAGTTGGTACTGGAAGGAAAAGGTATCTTTGTAAGGAATGTGATGAAACCTTTGGCCCTCAAGACTGTCTTATCATCACTGAATGCATAGTGGAGAGAAACCTTACAAATTTGAAGAATGTGGTAAAGCCGTTAAGTATGGCTTATCACTAAATGGACATAGGGAAATCCATACTGGGGAGAAACCTTACTGATGTAAAGAACATGGCCTGGCCTTTGCCCACCACTCAAACTTTAATCAGTAAGACAGAATTCATATGGGAGATAAACCTTATAGATGTATAGAATGTGGTAAGGCTTATAACAGTCACTCAAACCATATACAACATCAAAGAATTCATACTGAAGAAAAACCTTAAAAATGTAAAGAATGTGGTAAGGCCTCTAAGAGCCACTCACACCTTACTCAACATCACAGAATTCATACTGGGGAGAAACCCTACAAATGTAAAGAATGTAGTAAAACCTTTAAAATCCAAACCTTAGTCAACATTGCACAATTCATACTGAAAGAAACCTTATAAAAGTAAAGAATGTGACAAGGCTTTTTAACCGTAATTCAAACCTTATTAGAAATTAAAGAATTGATACTCAAAAGAAACCTTACAAAGGTAAAGGTGACAAGGCTTTTAAGAGGTACTGAACACTTACATGACATCACAGAACTCATACTGAAGAGAAATCAAACACATGTAAAGAATGCTCCAAGAACTTTACCTACCACTCAACCCTTACTCAACTATGACAGAATTCATATTTGAGAGAATTCTTACCAAAGTAAAGAATTTGGGAAGTCCTTTAATCACAGTTCTATATTTATTCATTATCCTAGAATTCATATTGGACCAAACCTTACAAATTTTAAGACTGACAGAATTTGTAAGAACAGCTCAACCCTACTCCACGTTAGATAATTCATTTTGGAGAGTAATGATACATGTAAAAACTGTGGTAAGTTTTTTAAAGCAATGGAAACCTTGATTACTTATCAGAAAATGCATACTGGAGATGATTTTACAAATATAAAGAATTTGGGAAGCTCTTTAATCCATGTTCAAGTCTCATTCAACACCACAAGATTCATACTCAAATGGAATACTATATATGTGAAAAATGTGATAAATCCATGAAATAAAAATTTCATTCCAGGAAATGAAATAATATCCATATCATAGGAGTTCCAGAAGAAGTAGTGTCAGAGAAGGGCAGAGGGATCCTTGAAAAAATTATTGCTGAGAAGTTCCCTGGTCTGGGGAAGGAAACAGGCATCCAAGTCCATGAGGCACAGGGAACTCCCTTCAAAATCAACAAAAGCAAGTCAACACCACAACATATCATAGTGAGACCAGCAAAATACAAAGACAGAATACTGAAAGCAACTAGGGACAAATGGGCCTTAACCTACAAGGGCAGACACATAAAGGAGTACCAGACTTGTCCACTGAAACTTAGCAGGTCCAAAGAGAGTGGCAGGAAATATTCAATATGCTAAATAGGAAAAATATGCAGCCAAGAATCCTTACAGCAAGGTGTTATTCAAATAGGAGAGAGAAAGGCTTTTCCAGAAAAAAACTAAAGGAGTTCATGACCACTAAACCAGACTTGCAGGAGATCTAAAGGGGGACTCTCTGAGTGGAGAGCAGCCAAGACTATAAAGGACCAGAGATATGACCACTAACATGAAACCTTAAATAACACAATGACACTAAATCCATATCTTTCACTAATCTCTGAATGTAAATGGAATAAATGCTCCAATCAAAAGACATAGGGTATCAGAAAATATTAATAAAAAGAAAGATCTATATACTGCATATAAGAGACTCATTTTAGACCCGAGGGAAGCTGCAAATTCAAAGTGAGGGGATGGAGAACCATCTATCCTGCTAAGGGACATCAAAAGAAAGATGGAGTAGCCATACCTATATCAGACAAGCTAGATTATATTGTTTAATATTTATTTTTGAGAGAGAGTGAGAGACAAAGTACAAGCAAGAGAGGGACAGAGAGAGAGAGGGAGACACAGAATCTGAAGAAGACTCCAGGTTCTGAGCTGTCAGCACAGAGCCCGACATGGGGCCTGAACTCACAAACCATGAGATCATGACCTGAGCTGAAGTTGGACACAGCTGATTGAGCCACCCTCATGCCCCCAAACTAGATTTTAAAATAATGTAGGGGCACCTGGGTGGCTCAGTTGGTTGAGCGTCTGACTTCAGCTCAGGTCATGATCTCATGGTTTGTGGGTTCAAGCCCCGCATCGGGCTCTGTGCTGACAGCTAGCTCGGAGCCTGGAGCCTGCTTCAGATTTTGTGTCTCCCTCTCTCTCTGACCCTCCCCTGCTCACGCTGTCTCTCTCTCTCTCAGAAATAAATAAAAAACATTAAAAAAACAATATAACAAAAGATGAAAAAGGGCATTATATCATTGAGGGGTCATCCATCAAGAGGAACTAACAATTGTAAATGTTTATACCCCTAATGTGATAGAACCCAAATTTTGTAAATCAATTACAAAAATAAATAAATGTATAGCTAATAATACTGTGATTGCAGTGGACTTTAATCCTCCAGTTACAGCAATGGACAGATCATCTAGGCAGAAAAACAGTAAGGAAACAAGGACTCAGAATGACACATTGGACTTGATGGACTTAACAGATATATTTAGAACTTTTCATCCAAAAGCAGAATACACAATCTTCTCAAGGACACATGAGACATTCTCCAAAATAGAACACATAATATGTCAAGTTATTTCTAGAGAGTATATTGTAAGCCCTGGGAAAGTGAACGGGGTAATTGCTGAAACATCAGAGACGTTCTGGTTTCAAGGCTCTCAGATGTGATAGGACTATGAGAACAGAGCGCCATGATCTCCCAGGAGCCAGTTAGGAGACAGACCCACTGTAACCGCCTCCCAGTCCTTGAAACTGCACATCTTTCTTGTAAATACAGATGTGTGTTTGGTCTATGTCTTGAGGGTCTTTGTGTTTTCCTCCCGTGCTTTCACATTCTTGGATGTTTATACCTGGTGAACATGAAATAAAGACGCTATGTAGTTTGCTGCTGCTGCTGTTTCACTGGCAGAGGCAGCCTTGCACATCTGCTCAGTCTAAGTTGTCTGAGAACTTTTTCTTCAGTGCATAGTGGTGACCAAACAGGGACCGGCAGAATTGACTGGCTCCTAGCTTCATACCTCATCTCTCAAGCCCAAAAAAGGGAAAGGATGTCCACTCATTCAGGTAGGAACTACTAGCACTCAGTGCCCATAACCCTCATTTAGGTTGGGCCTACCGACACTTTATGCCTACAAACCTCATTTACGTAGGATCTACTGGTCCTTGGTACCCATAACCTTCATTCAGGTAGGAACCATTGAATCTCAGTGCCCATAACAAGATCAGCAAAATATCCTCAGTCTTTCCTTTTCCAATCAGGTGTGCAGAACTCCATCATCTTCTTGTCTCTTTTACTTTTGTTTTCATGTTCACCTGTCATGAAAGTTTCACCAAACAGAAGAATATACATAAGGAGCAACTCCATATGTTTTTACACTCATCAGGATGTAAAGTCCCAAAGATTTAACGCAATTGCTTTTTATAATTTATCATCAATGTCCATGATACCCTGCTAAGGGATCCCTTGAATTGGCAGATTGGGAGGGCATAGGGCACTACTTTTTAAAAAAGTGCTCTTGGCCCAATAAAGATCTCTAATTTACACACCTTAAGCCACATTGCTATTCATGCTTTACAAGAAAAACCTGATAAATATAGTTGGCAGGACTTAATCCCCTTGCCTCCTAATTCACCTCCTCCGTCTCCCATTAGGGACAGGACCCCAAAACCTGTAGCTCCAGGCACATTACCAAATATGTCTAACCCCGGCGCCATTAATATGCAGGACGCTTCTTTTCTCCATCTCTTCCTCTGTCCCACCAGTGGATCCTGCATTAAACCCTCAACCGCTTTACTTTTTCTAGTAGAATCCATGTTAAAGGAAAGATGAGTACAGGAAGGTTTTGCTATAACCCTACCCATTCTATGGGCTCAAGGTCAGGCACCTCAGCATGATCACCTTCCTTTACAGGTTTTTTAAGGAGCTCTGTAAAAGCATACGTGAGAGTGGACTCTTGAGCACCTTTACCGGGGGAATTATAGAGGAAATAGGGGGAGAATATGAGATGACCCTTTGGGATTGGAAAACTTTACTTAAAATGGTTCTCAATACCACTCAATATCCCCTCTGGTTGCAAAAAACATGGATTACAAATTACATCTATGGAGAATTCATTAAGATTTTTTTATGTTTATTTTATTTTGAGGGAGATAGAGAGCATGAGCAGAGGAAGGGAAGAGAGAGAGGCAGACATAGAATCTGAAGTAGGCTCTAGGCTCTAAGCTGTCAGCACAGAGCCCCATGCAGGGCTTGAATTCACAGACTCCGAGATCATGATCTGAGTTGAAGTGGGACAATTGACTGCCCCCAGCTATGGAGAATTTAAATAATGGACTTCCTATTGGAAAGGGCATTCTTTTGGGATAGGGTCCCTATATGACTATACAGGCTCAAATAAACACGGGCTGCAGACCTTTACCCCAGATCTCAGATTGGCATGTAAAGTTTGGTCCCATATCCCTGATGCTCAGACACTCATGGGCTCCTTTGCCACCATTCAACAAGTTGCAAATGAACTCTCTATGTCCTTTATTGAAAGATTACAAACTGCTGTCTTAAGACAGGTTAATAATGTGGATGCTCAAAATGTCTTAACCCTTCAATTGGCATATGAAAATGCTAACCAAGATTGCCAGGAGATCCTTGCACCCTTAAAGGGACAGAACCCTAATATTGCTGTAAATGTGGTAACTGAATCCTATAAAGCTGTGTTATTAGCCTCAGCATAAAAAAACCCCAAAATATTTTAAGTATGGAAAATAAGTCTTACATCACCCTATTCAAAAAATGCCCAAAATGTAAAAGAGGATATCATTGGGCCCATCGATGAAGATCAAGAATTGAGCCCCAAGGTAACTCTATTCAGGGAAACTTGAAGGCCTGTGCCTGGAGACAAAACAGGAGTCAGGCATCCCAAATTTGGAATGTGGGTGCCAAAGAATGGATCCCCAAATCAGCAAACAACCCCTTCAATCAAAACCTAGATTAATCTCGGGGCGCCTGGGTGGCTTAGTCGGTTAAGCTTCCGACTTTTGCTTAGGTCATGATCTCGCGGTTCGTGGGTTCGAGCCCCGCGTTGGGCTCTGTGCTGACTGCCAGCTCAGAGCCTGGAGCCTATTTCCAAGTCTGTATCTCCCTCTCTCTCTGACCCTCCCCTGCTCACGCTGTCTCTCTCTCTCCTAGAAATAAATAAAAAATATTAAAAGAAAACAACAACCTAGACTAATCTCAGATCTCCTGGCTGCCACCTCTGGCAATGCAGAACTTGATTTGGGCCTTAAGTCCAATTTAACCCTTAACATTATGGGGGGGGGGAGTCAAGAAGGGACCTACAGGCATTTTCAGCCCCCTTCTTCCCAGTTACATAGGACTTCCATTAGGGAGATCTAGCACCACTTGAAAGGAATATTTGTTTTACCTGGAGTTACTGATTTTTACTTTACCGCAGAAATTTATATCATGATTACGTCCTCTGTTTACACAGAGATTCCTGAAAATATCCCTATAGCACAATTATTTATATTACCTTATTGGGTGCTGGCAACTGGCAATGCTAGGCATGGCCCTAAAGGTTTTGGTAGCACTAATCCTAAAGATGAAGCATTCTGGGCCGTGCCCATATAACATGCAAGACCTACCTTACAAATAAAAATTGCAAACCAATTAATGGTCTAATTGATACTGGGGCCAATGTTACAGTTATTAAGACACATGATTGGCCATCTGAGATCCCCCTGGCCTCCACAACCCAGAGCACTACTGGGATGGGGGAACAAGGACTTCCTTTAGGAAATAAATACCTTTTCTGTACTGACACTGAGGGACACCATTACCCCATTTGTCCTTGACTTCATGATATCATTATGGGGGTTGGGACTTACCAAATTAAACCTGTCCAACAGTAAAATTTACCCTAAAGGCCGTTGCTGGAAACATTCCCCTCCGCCCCCCTGCCCCGCCCCCCCAATGTACTGGAAAGCAGGAGAACTGGTCTGGGTGGAGCAATGGCTTTTTTAAAAGGGGAAAATTAAAGCAAGTTCAAATACTAGTAAAAGAACAACTTAATCTTGGACATATTGAACCTTCAACTAGCCCCTGGAACTTTTTTTTTTTTTTGCATTTCAAAGAAGTCAGGTAAATGGAGGCTCCTCCATGAGGTAAGGGCTGTTAATGCTTGCTTGATCCCAAGGGGGCCATTGCAATTTGGCCTTCCTAACCCAGCTTTAATTCCTCGAGATTATACCATAATTGATTTAAAAGATTGTTTCTTCACTATTCCATTACATCTGGATGACAAGGAAAAATTTGCTTTCTCTCTCCTTACTAGTAACAATCACCAACATAGATTTCACTGGAAATTCCTGCCACCATGCGTGATGAACAGCCCCACCATGTGTCAGTCGTTCATTACTGCAGCCTTAACACCCACCAAAAAGCCCGAAGTTCTCATTTATCATTACATGGATGATACTCTATTAGCAGGTCCCCCAAAAAATACTCTTGAGACTTGTTTACAATTTCTTATGCAGTCAATTACTTCTGTCAGCCTCCTCTTTGCTCTTGAAAAAATTCAGAGGTCAACTCCATGGAAATATTTAGAACATAAATTTTTGCAAAGTTATGTCATCCCACAACATATAAAAATTCATCTTCCTAAACCGACTCTTAGTTCACTACAATCCTTAGGACATATCAATTGGCTTAGACCCACTTTAGGAATTCCGACATAATACCTTACTTCACTGTTTGACTTGTTAAGAGAGGACCCTAGTCCTGCTTCCCCATGGCATGTCACACATCGGACCCCCATTACCTTTACTGATCGATAGGCATTCCAATTTCCTTTCACTCTTTTAATTATAAACAAACCCCATTCTCCCACTGGAGTTATTTAAAAAATTTTTTTAATGTTTACTTGTTTTTGAGAGAGAGAGAGAGACAGAGCATGAACAGGGGAGGGGTAGAGAGAGAGAGGAAGACACATAATCTGAAGCAGCCTCCAGGCTCTGAGCTGTCAGCACAGAGCTCAACATGAGGCTCAAACCCACAAGCCATGAGATCATGACCTGAGCTGGAGTCAGACACTCAACCGACTGAACCCCTCCCTCCCAGGTGCCCCTCCCTCTGGAGTTATTTATCAACTTTTGCTTACTAAATATCTGATCATTGAATGGTTATTTTTAACTTCCCAACCCAAAAGACAGGTACCTCCTTATCTGCCACTCTGACTACAATTAATCCATGAAGGCCACAATTCTATGGTTCAACTTACCAGGGCTGACCCGATATCTATTTTTCCGGGAATTAATAAAGATGAGATGGAATATCTTTGGATCCACTATGGCAGATTACACAGGTGATTTTCTTTATTCTCTCTTGGATGATGAAAGAATACAGGACTACAATTTCTTCATCTCTCTGCTAACCCTTTCAGTTCAAAACAACCAATTTCTGATGTTCTTATTGTTTTTATTGATGGCTCAAAAGGGACCTCCCGAGATGTCATTACATGAACAGGAAGCACCAGTAGGATATTTGCCTTTACTGCTCTCACTACTTCTACCCAAAGGGCCGAAGTGGCTGCTGCTATATTAGCTCTGAAAACATTTTTGAAACAACCAACCGATTTAATTACTGACTGTCAATATTTTGTTCAATTAATGACCTTCCTGTGCCACTCTCAATACTAACTTTGATCAACTTTTGTTCAATTTGTTTCTAGAAGCCCAAGCACTTTTGCAAACACATCATCATCTTTCATATTTCATATTCGGAGTAATTTTTATTTACCTGGATCCCGTACATATGGAAATGACTTAGCTGACTCCTTATTAATAGGATCAGTTTTCTCATCTGCTATCACTTTTTTTTTTTTTTTTACAAATAGTTTATTGTCAAGTTGGTTTCCATATAACACCCAGTGCTCATCATCCACTATCATTTCTCACTCCTTTTTTCACCAAGGTGCACGTTGTCTATCCAAACAATTTTCTATTCCTCTTGCTTAAGAGAATAATGTCATTTGTTCCTGCTCAGAAGGGTAACAATTCTTACCTACTTACTTGCCCCATGGAACAAACTCTCAGGGCCTAACAGCTAATCAATTATGCCAAATGGATGTTACACACATATCATCTTTTGGTAAGTTTTAATGGGTGCATGTGTCCATTGGTACTTTTTCTGGATATATATGGGCTTCTGACCAGAGGGGAAAATGCACCTCACATATCATCTCTCATTTATTGGGATGTTTTACAGTAATGAGTGCACCTGAAAAAAATAAAAACTGATAATGCCCGACTTACACCTCACAACAATTACAATTCTTCTTGCAATGGAATATACCCTACTCCACTAGAATTCCTTAGAACCCACAAAGTCAAGCCACCATAGACCACACAAACGTCTTCCTAAAATTACTTTTATTTACAGAAAAAAGGTGGGGGGGGAATTCCACCCCTAAGGCCAGATTAATGAGAGCCCTATTCACATTAAATCATTTACAATTAGACAGAAATTCTCGTACTGCAATGTCAAACATTTCCAAATTGGACAGGAAGTCCCAAGACTGAAGGTAATGTATAGATTGCCCAATGAGGGGCCAACCTGGAAAGGTCCAGTACCATTGTTAAGGAGGGGTTATGCTGCTGTGGTTTCTCCTCAAGATCCTGTGTGGGTACCTGTCCCATTAATAAAACCACATCATGAGTTGGCATGAGGAACTCAGGAATCCAGTACCAGACTTCAAATTGATGGCAGTGCCCCCTCCCAATGAGATGTTGAATTCAAAGAAGAGGAAGCCAGCCAAGACATCTCCTGGGGTGATGTTAAGAAATTAACCACCCTGGTGCGCCTGGGTGGCTCATTCTGTTGGGCATCGGACTTCCGCTCGGGTAATGATCTCACAGTCTGAGTTTGAGCCCTGCACTGGGCTCTGTGCTGATGGCTCAGAGCCTGGAGCCTGCTTTGGATTCTGTGTCTCCCTCTCTGTGTGTCACCTCCCCATTTGTGTTCTGTCTCTGTCTCAAAAATAAACAAACATTAAAAAAAAATTTAACCTCCCAGGGTGAAGCAATTTTAATCAACATAGGCATGCCTGTGACCTCTGAAACTATTTCTATCCATTCATTTCTTGCCTTACCGCCAACTCAGCTAAGGTAACACTCCTGCTAATGTGTCTGCATTCTTTACCTGTTGCTTCTGCTCACACACACTCTACTTTTACCTACTGGGCTCACCTTCTTAGCCCTCCTATGTTTGGCCTAGTCTCCTGGGAAGATCCTGAAATTCCTATCTCATCTAGTGACTCCTCTATTACTGGAGAACACTATTCCTATTAACGTGGATGATTCTTCCGACTATCCATCACATAGACTCTCAATAAATTGGGCTTTTTCTCACTTGGGCATCGCTTTGTTTCTATTATAATCCTAATATTTGCAATACTAACCTAAGTCTCTGTGTCCCTCTTCACAAACAATGGTATAGTAATAACATATTTAAAACACGAGGAGATGAATCTCAGGTAAGTACTATCAAATATCAACATTATGTTCTCACAATAGGAATAGGGGGAGACCTATCTGAGGGAAAACATGTACCCAAACCTCCAGTGCCAGTGTGTACCAGACCCTGGCTGGAGATGGGGTCCTATGATGACTTCTCATGGGACCTCTGCCATTCTTGTAACTTTACTCAAATATCCTTATTTAACAATACGATCCTTGAAAAGCGGGAACCCCAAAGACTGGTGGTGATGGAGAGCAACAGAACCTGGGTAGGACATATCTGAAACTGGTCACTTCCTTTCCATTATGACACTTGTAACCCCATATGGAATTCTGGATTTACGGGTCCAATACTTAGACTCAAATACTCCACCGATGCCTAGTCTTCTTTTAAAACTTCCTCTTGGAGAATTGGCCTACCATTTATTCAAAGGAAATTTAGACATGGACCTGCTTCATTTATATGTGGTAAATTTAACTGGTCCTATACTGATGAAATTAACAGTACTCATATGTACCACCAGGCCATATATTTTCTTACTTGCATCTACAACTCCAGATTTTAATGAGACACACTATTTTCATAGGGAACAAAACATGGGGTCCCTGTTTCTCCACTACAAACACATCACATATATGGATAACCTTTGTCTATATAGCCAAACAAGAGGCACAGCTCTGGTTGCCAGTCTAATTAAACTGGCCTTGGCAACCGGGGATTAGGGGAGGTCCCACTGCAACAGCCTGTCTCTGCCTTAGAAGAAAAAGAACCAAAAGCTTTCTAGGCATTTTATTGGTCACTATTTTGGCCATTAGGGCACTTGCAGCAACAGCAGCCAAGGCAGCCACCCCTCTAGTCATCTCCTTACAGATCGCACATCAGATAAACCAATATATGAAATATACCACATTAGATTTAGAAGAAGTGAGAATGCACCAAGAAGTCCTTGCCTGACTTCAGACATTAAAGGCCACTGTTGTCTATCTAAGGGAACATCAACAGGCATTATGGACCTGATCATAGCTTCTATGTGACTGCAGTTTCACAACTTAAAGTATCAGTCCTACTTTATACAATGAGTCCAGGAGTCAAATGCATAGACAGCTTGATCAGGCATTGACTCACCCCTAAATGTCTCCATTGACGACTTAAAATATCAGATTGCAAAAACAACTATAAAACCTTTAACAAGAAGATCAACAGGCCACAATTGACACCCTCAATGATATTTCTAACTGGATCAACCCAAAAAACTGGTTCTCTAGGTTCAATTTATACTCCTGGTTTAATACTATTGTAATATTGCTAATAATCTTGTTTTTTTTTGTTACATTTGTCAAAATGATGATATCTCTATGCTCCTCTAACAAACCACCCAAGGTGTTCTTCACCAATACCCAGATATTCACCACTTTCATGACAACTCCTGGTCCCACTAAAAAAAAAAGGGGGGGGCTGTGGAGTTACTTCTAGAGATTATACTGTAGCCCTGGGAAAGTGAACGGGGTAATTGCTGAAACATCAGAGATGTTCTGGTTTCAAGGCTCTCAGATGTGATAGGACTATGAGAACAGAGCGCCATGATCTCCCAGGAGCCAGTTAGGAGACAGACCCACTGTAACCGCCTCCCAGTCCTTGAAACTGCACATCTTTCCTGTAAACACAGATGTGTGTTTGGTCTATGTCTTGAAGGTCTTTGTGTTTTCCTCCCATGCTTTCACATTCTCTGATGTTTATACCTGAGGAACATGAAATAAAGACTATGTGCTGTTTGCTGCTGCTGCTGTTTCACTGGCAGATGCAGCCCTGCACGTCTGCTCAGTCTAAGTGTATGAGAACTTTTTCTTCAGCGTGTGGCTACATACTGGGTCACAGAACAGCCCTCAAGTATAAAAGGATTGAGATCATACCACGCATGTTTCCAGATTACAATACTATGAAACTTGAAATCAACAAGACAAAAATTTAGAAAGTCTCCAAATACATAGAGGTTGAAGAATATTCTACTAAAGAATGAATGGTTCAGGGCACCTGGGCAGCTCCTCGGTTGAACATCTGACATCAGCTCAGATCATAACTTAACAGTTTGCAGGTTTGGGCCCAACATCAGACTTTGGGCTTATAGCACAGAGCCTGTTTTGGACTCTGTCTGTCTCTCCCTCTGCCCCTCCTCTGCTTATGCATGCTCTCTCAAACAAACAAACAAACAAACAAACAAAATGAATGGTGGGTGCCTGAGTGGCTTAGTTGGTTAAGCTCCTGACTTCAGCTCAGGTTCATGGGTTTGGGCCCCACATCGGGCCCTGTGCTGACAGCTCAGAGCCTGGAGCCTGCTTTGGATTCTGTGTCTCCCTCTTTCTCTGTCCCTCCCCTGTTCGCACGCTGTCTCTTTCTCTCTCAAAAATAAACAAACAGTAAAAAAAACAAACAAAAAAAACCATGAATGGGTCAACCAGGAAATTAAAGAAGAAATTTTTTAAAAATATGGAAGCAAATGAAAATAAAAGCATGATAGTCCAAATGTTTTGGGATGAAGCAAAGGCAGTCCTAAAAGGATAATACATGGGAATTCAAGCTTATCTCAAGAAGCAAGAAAGATCCCAAATACACAGCCTAACCTTACACGTAAAGGAGCTAAAAAACAAGCAGCAAATAAAGACGAAAGCCAGGAGAAGAAAAATAAGATTAGAGCAGAAATAAAAAATAAAGCATCCAAAAAATGTAGAACAGATTAATGAAACTAAGATCTTTAAAAAAATTTTTTTTAACTTTTATTTTTTTAAGAAGAGACAGAGCACAAAGAGGGGTGGGGCAGGGAGAGAGGGAGACAAAGAAATTGAAGCAGGCTCTAGGCTTTGAGCTATAGATCATGATGTGGTCCAAAGTCAGATGCCCAAACGACTGAGCCACCCAGGTGCTCCAAGAGCTTTTTTTTTTTTTTTTTTTGTAAAGAATAAACCAAATTGATAAACACCTAGCCAGACTTCTCAAAAAAAAAAAAAAAAGCAAGAGGAACCAAACAGCTAAAATCACCAATGAAAGAAGACATCACAACCAACACCACAGAAATACACTTATAAGAGAATACGATGAAAAATTATATGCCAATAAACTGCATAGTCTGGAAGAAATGGACAAATTCCTAGACACACACTACCAAAACTCAAACAGGAAGAAATCGAAAATTTGAACAGGCACAAAACCAGCCAAAAACTTTGAATCAGTTATCAAAAATCTTCCAAAAAATAAGAGTCCGGGGCCAGGGATGTTCTACCAGACATTTAAAGGTTAGTTAATACCTATTTTCTTCAAAATGTTCCACAAAAAAGAAAAGAAAAGAAATGGAAGGAAAGCTTCATTCTTTGAAGCTATCATTATCTTGATTCCAAACCAGACAAAGACCCCTCTAGAAAGAATTACAGGCCAATATCCTTGACAAACATGAATGCAAAAATTCTCAACAAGATATTATCAAATCAAATTCAACAGTACATCAAAAGGTTTAGTCACCAGGTTAAGTGGGATTCATTCCTGGGCTAGGGGCTGGTTTGATATTTGTGTATCAATCAACGTGATAAACCACATTAATAAAAGAAAGGATAAGAAACAGATTATCCTTTTAATAGATGCAGAAAAAAGCATTTGACAAAATACAGTTTACTTTCTTGATACAAACCCTTCAAGAAAGTAGGGATAGGAAGAACATACCTTAACATCATAAAGCCATCTATGAAAGCCCACAGCTAATATCATCCTCAATATGGAAAAACTGAGTTTTCCCCTTAAGATCAGGAATGTGATGGAGATGCCCACTCTACCACTAGTGTTTAACATAGTACTGGAAGTCCTAGCCTCAGCAATCAGAAAATGAAAAGAAACAAAAGGCATCCAAAATGGCAAGAAAGAAGTCAAACTTTCACTCTTTGCAGATGACTTGATACTCTCCACTGAAAACATGAAACATGAAAGACTCCACCAAAATGCTGATACATGAAATCAGCAAAGTTTCAAGATATAAAATCAATGTACAGAAATCAGTTGCATTCCAATACACTTACACTGAAGCAGTAGAAGGATATTAAGGAATCAATCCCATTTCAAATTACACCAAAAACCATAAGATATGCAGGAGTAAACCTAACCAAAGATGTAAAAGATGTGTATGCTGAAAAGTATAGGAAGATTATGAAAGAAAGGGAACCCAGTTCCATGTGGATGTTCTGTTATTAATCTGTTTGCCCCTGACCAGTGGAGACATCTCAAGGTCCCATTCAGCAGCTGACCAGACCATGTTGGTTATGCCACTTTTGTTCTTTTTATTGAGATATCTGCTATAATTTTTCTTTTCTCTTTTTTCCAGTTTCACCTTAGACCAAAGTGTACACCATTTCTATTATTTGTGATGAGCTAAGGACAAGTGTTCAAATTCACTTTATTCTAACAATAAGGCAATGAATTGCAATGGAAGTCTGAATTCCAAGTGTAAATATCTTTTTTGTAACAAAACATTTTCTAATCTGCCTACATCCAGAGAGATTTTTATTACACAATTTGATTTGCACAATAATAAAATATTATATATGTAACTATACAGATGAAGGAACAAGAACTTAATTTTAATGAAATAATTTTAGATATATAAAGTACATGTAGACAAGGAGTAAGAATGAAATCTGGCCATTTGTAGCAACGTGGATGGAACTCGAGGGTGTTATGCTAAGTGAAATAAGTCAGGCAGAGAAAGACAGATACCATATGTTTTCACTTATAAGTGGATCAGAAGAAACTTAACAGAGGACCATGGGGGAGGGGAAGGGAAAAATAGTTAAGGAGAGGGAGAGAGACAAACCACAAGAGACTCTTAAATACTTAGAACAAACTGAGGGCTGATGGGAGTGGGGGAGAAGGGAAAATGGGTGATGGGCATAGAGGAGGGCATTTGTTGGGATGAGCACTGGGTGTTATATGGAAACTAACTTGACAATAAACTATATTTAAAAAAATAATAATAAAGTACATATAATGAGAACGGGTCACAATAAAGTGAGACATCATTTTGCTCAGTCACTAAATAAAGCCCCGACATGTCCAGTTTCACACCATCAAATTTATTATTCTTCCTGATAGAGCAGAACGCAAAACAAATATGGATCTCAGGGCTGGCTTTCAGAGGTTCCAGAATAGATAACTTATTACAGTGACCCATGGAAATCAGTAGGAACCAGTAAATCACTGCATGCAGGGGTGAATGAGGTCCTTTTTCCTTTGTGTCAGCAGCTAGGATTATTGTTTCTTAGATTTTCTAGAAGGAGTTCCCATTTTCTCAAATATTCAAGAGAAATGTATTTTACATCTGAGCCCTACACAAGCATGATTATGCTTAGCCCTTGAATAAAGAAGGATGAGTTTTAAAAATTTATATTATAAATTTATACAGTCTGGACAGTATTGGCCTGAAGAATAGAAATCTCAAAACCTTACATTATTTGGTATTAAAAATGGACTCAAGAAATTACTAGGAAATGCTGAAATACTGTATATATAGATTATTCTTTGAATATCCCATTATATAGAGAACCAGAAGTAATACATTTATAAAGGAGTTTTTTTTTTAGGAGTCTAGTATTTATAACACTTTTACGTTTTTTCTGATATAGTGTTCAGTTAGGATTCTAATAAAGGATGATAATTTTTTTGTGTTTTGTAATACTGCATGGCCACAATACACTGTAGGGTCAGGAAAATCACAGATTGCAGGTTTGTGGCAGAAATGACTCGTCCTTTTAGAAATGTGAAATTCTAGAGCAGGACCAGCAAACACAGAAACAGACACATGCCTCCACCATCTACAATGAGTATTTAGGAGTGAGGCAAGATGGTGGAGAAATAGGGAGCTCTGTATTCCCCCTGCCTGCATCTCTCAAACAAAGAAGGCCATGGGGCGCCTGGGTGGCTCAGTTGGTTAAACAGCCGACTTCAGCTCTGGTCATGATCTCACAGTTCGTGGGTTAGAAGCCCACGTTGGGCTCTGTGCTTACAGCTAGCTCAGAGCCTGTCTCCCTTTCTCTCTGCCCCCCGACTCATGCTATCTCTCTCTCTCTCAGAAATAAATAAAACATTTAAAAATTAAAAACAACAACATTAACAGAGAAGGCCTGTAGCCAAAGGACACTGAACCACAAGAGGCTGGAAGGAAAATAGACAGAGTCCACTAAGAAGACAGCTTCATAGGTGCGTGACTGTGAACTGGGGAAGATAAAAATGGGCTGGGACCTGGAGGCACGGAGGGGAGGGAGCCTCCTCCATGGAGAGATGAGGGGAAGAGAAAGAGTGGCTGAAACTGCTCATAGAATTGTCCTTGGAAAAGAGAAAAACCTCAGCCCAGGATGGAGCGGGATCCTATCATCCCATCTCTGACCACAAGGCGTTTGGAGAGAGATCCTATCTTTAGCTGTGGTGCTTTCTTTGGGCTTGGTGTCCCGGTCCCAGGTGACACCAGGAGGAAGTGCTCCCCTACAGCCCCTACTAGATCGCTGGCTAGGAAGCAGCCTGGCCTGTGGGATTACATTTCAGGCAGTATCATTAAATAACGCAGACTAAGATCTGGAAACAAGACAGGGATTGGGACATAAAACATGGCCCATCTTGGTTACCCCCAATGCACAGGGAGATCAGAACCAAAAGAGTGATTTGCAATGCTTGGTTCGAGAAGGGACTGGGGCACTGCCATTTTTCACCACACAACCACCAAGGCGGGGCCTCAGAGAGGGGCCTGGGACCCATCGTGGAGGGGAGACCTGCCTATACCAAACCACATCCATCCATGCTGGAGAGATGCTTTTTTAATTTGTTTGGTTTTGTTGTTGTTGTTGTTGTTGTTGTTGTTTTTACCCGAGCCAGGGGCAAGGCCAACATTGATGCATTGCCATGAAAACTCAAGATCAATTCTTGCTATTCAGATATATTTACCCTTATCTTTTTCTTATATCTCCCCTACCCTGGACTGGGCACTCTGATTATTGGTTTGTTTAAACATTCACATTTAATCCATCCTCTTGATGCATATTCTACACCTCTGTCATTACCTTCCTTTCTCTCTCTCCCTGGAATAATCAGCCTATGTAGTTTCTCTGGATAACATTATCGTCGTTTCCTTCTCCTTACCTCCTAACATATTCTCCTTTTTTTTCTCTCTAAATTAAGCCTTTTAGTCTCTCTGCCTTGTCAATGTTCAATTTCGCTTTCTCCCCATCCCTGTCATTTCTCTCTTTGTATATGCTCTTCCATCAGCACTGCCTACACCCTGCTCTTTCTTTGTAGCTGTTTTTTTGCAGCTTTGTTTTGTTTTGTGTTGTTTTTCCTTTCGGTTTGCTAGTTTGTTTGACTTGTCTATGCATTTGCATGCCTTTGTTCCCTGTTTGTTTGTCTGTTTTCCTTCGTAGGGCTACCTCAAGAAACAAGCCAAAGTACACATTGTGGAGAGTCTCAAATGTCACTATGAGTAGGGATATAAAACAAAAAAACAAAAAAACAAAGGCACAACAAGAGAGACAAAGGTACACCATTAAGAGAACTCTTCCTGAAAAGACAGGCCAAGTACAGTCAATGAGCCTCTCTTAATATATCAGAACTTGCAGGTGCAGAGCACAAAACAAGCTTTTAAAACTTACAAGAAACAGAAAGCTAGCCAAAATGACAAAACATAAACTCTCCTCTAAAGAAATTCCAGGAAGAAAAGACAGCTAAAGAATTGCTCAAAACAGGGGCGCCTGGGTGGCTTAGTCGGTTAAGCGTCCGACTTTCACTTAGGTCATGATCTCGCGGTTTGTGAGTTCGAGCCCCGCGTCGGGCTCTGTGCTGACTGCCAGCGTCAGGCTCTGTGCTGACTGCCAGCTCGGAGCCTGGAGCCTGTTTCAGTCTGTGACTCCCTCTCTCTCTCACCCTCCCCTGCTCACGCTGTCTCTCTCTCTCCTATAAATAAATAAAAATATTAAAAAAAAAAAAGAATTGCTCAAAACAGATATAAGCAACATAACTGAACAAGAATTTAGAAAAATGGTCATAAAATTAATTGCTGGGCTTGAAAAACGCATAGAAGACACCAGAGAAACTATTGCTACAAAGACTATGGACCTTAAAAATAGCTGTGATGACTTAAAAAATGCTATAAATGAGGTACATAATAAAATGGCAGCGTCCACTGCACAGATTGAAGAGACAGAGAGGAAAATAGGTTAATTAGAGGACACAATTATAGAAAAAGAGAAGCCGAGAAAAAGAGGGATAACTTGATTCAGGAGCACAAAAGGAGAATTCGAGAACTGAGTGATACAATCAAATGGAACAATATCCGTATCATAGGAATTCCATTAGAGGAAGAGAGAGAGAAAGGTGCTGAAAGTGTACTTGAACAAATTACAGCTGAGAAATTCCCCAATCTGGGGAAGGAAACAGACATTGAAATCCAGGAAGCACAGAGAACTCCCCTCAGATGTAACTTGAATCAATCTACTGCACTACATATCATAGTGAAACTGGCAAAATATAAGGATAAAGAGAGAATTCTGAAAACAGCTAGGGATAAGAAGGTCCTAACATACAAAGGGAGACATATCAGGATGGTTGCTGATCTATCTACAGACATTTGGCAGGCCAGAAAGGAATGGCAGGAAATCTTCAATGTGATGAACAGAAAAAATATACAGCCAAGACTCCTTTATCCAGCAACCCTTCATTCAGAATAGGAGAGGTAAGTCTTTCCAAATAAACAAAAATTGAAAGAATTCATCAACACTAAACCAGTCCTACAAGAAATCCTAAGGGGGAAATCTATGAGAGAATTGTTGCAAGGAACGCAAGGTACCAGAGACACCACTACAAGCATGAATTCTACAGAGAACACAGTAACTCTAAACCCATATTTTTCAATAATAACACTGAATGTAAATGGACTAAATGCTTCAATCAAAAGACATAGGGTATCAGGATGGATAAAAAAAAAAAAACAACCCAAGATCCATCTATTTGCTATCTACAAGAGACTATTTTAGATCTGAAGACACCTTCAGATTGAAAGTAAGAGGATGCTACTGGAAGTCAAAGAAACCCAGAGTAGCCATACTTATGTCAGACAAACTGGACTTTAAAGTAAAGGGAGTAACAAGGGATGAAGAGGGCATTATATAAAAATTACAGGGTCTATCCATCAGGAAGAGCTAACAATTGTAAATGTCTATGCACCGAACTCAGAGGCACCCAAATACATAAAACAATCACAAACAGAAACAATCTTATGATTAAGAATGTGCTACTAGCAGGGGACTTTAATACTCCACTTACAGCAATGGATAGATCAACTAGACAGAAAATCACTAAAGAAACAATGGTCCTGAATGACACATTACACGACATGGATTTGACAGATATACTTAGAACTCTACAGCCTGAGGTTATGGAATGCACTTTCTTCTCAAGTGCACATGGCACATTCTCCAAGATGGCTCACATACTGGGTCATAAAGCAGCCCTCAAGAAATATAAAAGAATTCAGATCATACCATGAACACTTTCAGATCAGAATGCTATGAAACTTGAAATCAATCACAGGAAGAAGCCTGGAAAACCTCCAAAAACATGGAGGTTAAAGAACACCCTACCAAAGAACAAAAGGGCCAATCAGGCAATTAGAGAAGTAATTTTAAAAATATATGAAAAAAAACGAAAATGAAAATACAACAATCCAAACTCTTTGGGATGTGGTAAAGGCAGTCCTAAGAGGAAAGTACATTGCACTCCAAGCCTATTTCAAAAAACTAGAAAAGGCACAAATACAAAACCTATGAGCACACCTAAAGGAACAAGAGGCAGAGCAGCAAGAACCCAGCAGAGGAAGAGAAATAATAAAGACAGGGTATAAATAAACAATATAGAATAAAAAAAAAAAGTTGAAGAGATCAATGAAACCAAAAGTTGGTTTTTTGAAAAAATAAACAAAATGATAAGCCTCTAGCCAAGGTTCTCAAAAAGAGAGAGAGAGCACCCAAATAGGTGAATCATAAATGAAAATGGATTTAATACAATCAATCCCTCAGAAATACAAACAATTGTCAGGGAATACTATGAAAAATTATATGCCAACCTACTGGACAGCCTAGAAGAAATGGACAAATTCCTAAACACACATGCATTACCAAAATTCACACGGGAAGAGATAGAATATCTGAACAGACCCATAACTAGTGAAGAAATTGAATTAGTTATCAAAAATCTCCCAAGAAATAAGAGCCCTGGACCTGATTGGTATTCCCTTGGGTATTCTACCAGACATTTTTTTCAGAGTTAATACCCATTCTTCTCAAGCTATTCCAAATATAGAAATCGAAAGAAAACTTCCAGGCTCATTTTACGAAGCCAACATCACTTTCAGCCTCAAATCAGACAGAGACCCAGCATATAAAGAGAACTACAGGTCAATATCCTTCATGAATACGGATGCAAAAATCCTCAACAAGATACTTGCAAATCGAATCCAACAGCCCATAAAAAGAATTATCCACCATGATCAAGTGGAATTCATTCCTGGGCTACAGGGCTGGTTCAATATTTGCAAATCAATCAGTGTGAAACATCACATTAACAAAAGAAAAGATAAAAATCATATGATCCTGTCGATAGCTGCAGAAAAAGCATTTGACAAAATAAAGCTTTCCTTCTTAATAAAAACCCTCAAGGAAGTCAGGATAGAAGGGACTTAAACATCATAAAGCCGTTTATGAAAAGCCTACAGCTAATAGTGTCCTCAATGGGGAAAAACCGAGAGCTTTCCCCCTGAGATCAGGAACACGACAGGGATGTCCATTCTCACCACTGCTGTTTAACTTAGTACTGGAAATCCTAGCATCAGCCATCAGACAACAAAAGGAAATCAAAGGCATCAGAGTAGGCAAAGAAGTCAAACTCTCACTTTTTGCAGACGACACGCTACTCTACATAGAAAACCCGACAGACTCCACCAGAAGCCTACTAGAACTGATCCATGAATTCAGCAAAGTTGCAGGTTACAAAATCAATTTACAGAAATTGTTTGCATTTTTATACATCAATAATGAAGCAACAGAAATAGAAATCTAGAAACTGATCCCATTCACAATTGCACAAAAAACCATAAAACACCTAATAATTAACCTAACCAAATGGAAAAAATCTGTATGCTGAAAACTGTAGAAAGCTTATGAAGGAAATTGAAGACACAAAGAAACGGGAAAACAGTCCATGCTCATGGGTTGGAAGAATAAATATTGTTAAAATGCCATTTCTACCCAAAGCAATCTAGACATTCAATGCAATCCCAATCAAAATTGCACCAGCATACTTCTCAAAACTGGAACAAACTATCCTAAAATTTGTATGGAACCACAAAAGACCCCAAATAGCCAAAGTAATATTGAGTAAGAATACCAAAATGGGAGGCATCACCATCCCAGACTTTAGCCTCTATTACAAAGCTATAATCATCTAGCCAGTATGGTACTGGCACAAAAACAGACACAGAGACCAATGGAATAGAATAGAGAACTCAGAATTGGATTCACAAATGTACGGCCAATCTTTGACAAAGCAGGGAAGAGCATCCAATGGAAAAAAGATAGCCTCTTTAACTGATAGTGGTGGGTGAAGTGGATAACAACATGCAGAAGAATGAAAACAGATCACTTTCTTACACCACACAGAAAAATAAACTAAAAGTGGATAAAGAACCTGAATGTGAGACAGTAAACCATCAAAACCCTAGAGGAGAAAGCAGGAAACAGCCTCCTTGACCTCAACCACAGCAATTTCTTACTTGACACATCCCCAAAACAAAGGAATCAAGAGCAAAAATGAACTACTGGGGCGCTCCAGGAACCATCCATGGCAGCGGCGGCCTGGTGAACTGGCAGCAACACCTGCAGAGGCGGTTCCTGCGCCGGGTGAAGTGGCAGCGGTGCGACAGTGGCCCGCTGAAGCGGAGGTGGTGCGCTGCAGCGACGCGGACTCGACGAACCTGAAGTTGCCACATTCCGTGATCGCACTCTGGGTTGTATCCCTGCCTGACACCGGCGGATCTGAGGCTGCGACACTTCCCCCACCCCGCAATCAACCCCCAGGCAACAGGGAAGTAGCAACCTGCGGGACCGTTCAGGGCAGTATAACAAAGCCCATGGACTGGGACCTGGAAACAGGCAGGGTGTGGGGCATAGAACTCAGCCCACCTTGGCTACATCCTCAGCACAGGAGATCCGGACAGAAGAAGTGATTTGCAATGCTTGGTTGAGAAGGGACTGGGGCGATGCCATTCTTCTCCCCACAACCACCAAGGCAGGGCCTCAGGGAGGTCAGCAGACAAGGTGGAGACAAGACCTGCCTACACCTAACCACACCCATCCCCTCCACATAGCTGTTTTGTTGTTGTTGTAGCTGTTTTTACCTGAGACTGGGTTTGCGTGTCTATTGGTTTAGTCTGTGCGTTTGCGTGTTCCCTCTGTGGTTGTCTGTTTTCTTTTTCCAGGGCTGCCTCAAGAAACAAGCCAAACTACACATGGTGGAGAGTCCCAAATACCACTACCAGTAGGGAAACAAAATAACCAAACACTCAACAAGAGAAACCAAGAGTCATCGTCCAAAGAACACTTCCTGAACAGACAGGCCCTGAACAGTCAAAAGAGCCCTCTCTAATACAGCAGAACTCGCAGGGGCCGTGTGTACAACAAGCTTTTAAAATTAACAAGAGTTTCCTGCCAAAGAAACTCCAGGAAGAAATGAGAGCTAGAGAACTGCACGAAACAGATATAAGCAACATAACTGAACAGGAATTTAGAACAATAATCATAAAATTAATCGCCGGGCTTGCAAAAAGCATGGAGGACATCAGAGAAACTATGGCTACAAACAATATGGAGCTTAAAAATAATTATGGTGAATTAAAAAATGGGATAAATGAGATACATAGTAAACTGGAGGTATCCAATACACGGATTGAAGAGGCAGAAAGGAGAATAAGTGACTTAGAAGAACTATTATAGAAAAAGAAGAAACTAAGAAAAAGAGAGATAAACTGATCCGGGAATATGAAAGAAGAGTTCGAGAGCTCAGCGATACCGTCAGACGGAACAACATCCGTATCATAGGAATTCCAGAAGAGAAAGAGAGAGGGAAAGGTGCTGAAGGAGTCCTTGAACAAATTATAGCAGAGAACTTCCCCAACCTGGAGAGGGAAGTAGACGTTGAAATTCAAGAGGCGCAGAGAACTCCCCTCAGACGTAACTTCAATCGATCATCTGCATGACATATCATAGTGAAACTTGCAAAATATAAGGACAAAGAGAGAATTTTGAAAGCAGCTAGGGAGAAAAGGGCCCTAACATACAAAGAGAAACCTATCAGGGTGGTGACAGACCTATCTAATGAAACTTGGCAGGCCAGAAAGGAATGGCAGGAAATCTTCAATGTGATGAACAGAAAAATATGCAGCCAAGGATACTCTATCCAGGAAGCCTGTCATTCAGAATAGAAGGAGAGATAAAAGTCTTTCCAAATAAACAAAAATTGAAAGAATTTGTCACCACTAAACCAGCCCTACAAGAAATCCTGAGGCGGACTCTCTGAGGGAAGTGTTGCAAGGAATGCAAGATACCAGAGACACCACCACAAGCATGAATCTCACAAAGGACACAATGACTCTAAACCCACATATTTCAATAATAACAGTGACTGTAAATGGGCTGAATGCTCCAATCAAAAGACATAGGGTAGCAGAATGGATTAAAAAAAAATCCATCTATTTGCTGTCTATAAGAAATGCATTTTAGACTGGAAGATACCTTCAGAATAAAAGTAAGGGGGTGGAGAAATATCTATCATGCTACAGGAAGTCAAAAGAAAGCTGGATTAGCTATCCTTATATCAGACAAACTGGACTTTAAATTAAAGACAATAACAAGGGATGAAGAAGGGCATTACATAATAATTACAGGGTCCATCCATCAGGAAGAACTAACAATTATAAATGTCTACGCACCGAATATGGGAGCACCTAAATATTTAAAACAATCACAAACAGAAACAAGCTTATAGATAAGAATGTGCTAATAGTAGGGGACTTTAATACTCCACTTACAGCAATGGATAGATCAACCACACAGAAAATCACTAAAGAAATAATGGACTTGAAAGACACATTGGACCAGATGGATCTGACAGGTATATTCAGAACTCTACATCCTGAGGCCAGGGAATTCACTTTCTTCTCAAGTGCACATGGCATATCCTACAAGATAGATCATATACTGGGACATAAAGCAGCCCTCATAAATAGAAAAGAATTGAGATCATACCACGCACACTTTCAGATCATAATGTTTTGAAACTTGAAATCAATCACAGGAAGAAGTCTGGAAAACCTCCAAAAACATGGAGGTTAAAGAATACCCTACTAAAGAATGAATGGTCCAATTAGGCAATTAGAGAAGAAATTTAAAAACGTATGAAAACAAATGAAAATGAAAATACAACAATCCAAACTCTATGGGATGCAGCAAAGGCAGTCCTAAGAGGAAAGTACATTCCACTCCAGGCCTATTTCAAGAAATTAGAAAAAGTGCAAGCGCAAAATCTAACAGCTCACCTAAAGGAACTAGAGGCAGAGCAACAAGAGCACCCTAAACCCAGTAGAAGAGGAGAAATAGTAAACATCAGAGCAGAAATAAACAACATAGAGACCAAAGAAACAACGGAACAGATCAATGAAACCAAGAGTTGGTTTTTTGAAAAAATAAACACAATTGACAAACCTCTAGCCAGGCTTCTCCAAAAGAAAAGAGAGAGCACCCAAATAGACAAAATAATGAATGAAAATGGACTGATTACAACCAACCCCTCAGAAATACAAGCAGTTATCAAGGAATACTATGAAACATTATATGCCAATAAATTGGGCAACTTAGAAGAAATAGACAAATTCCTAAACACACACTCACTACCAAAATTCACACGGGAAGAAATAGAAAATCTGAACAGACCCACAACTAGTGGAGAAATCGAATCAGTGATCAAAAATCTCCCAACCAATAAGAGCCCTGGACCTGATGACTTCCCTGTGGAATTCTACCAGACATTTAAAACAGAATTAATACCAATTCTTCTCAAGCTATTCCAAAAAATAGAAATCGAAGGAAAACTCCCAGACTCATTTTATGAAGCCAACATCACCCTGATTCCAAAGCCAGACAGATCCAGCAAAAAAAGAGAACGACAGGCCAATATCCTTGATGAATACGGATGCAAAAATCCTCAACAAGATACCTGCAAATCGAATTCAACAGCGCATAAAAAGAATCATCCACCTTGACTGCTACTTAGAAGTTTTTAAAGAAAACGCTGACTACGTAGTAACCACACAGGAAATAAATAAGGAACCTTTTGCAATAGTGACAAAAACTGAGTTCAAAAATGTCAACTCCTCTACAAGTATGTCCTACCTCTCCAGCAGCTTTTTATACTTTTTGTACGTGGAGTGGGATGCCAGGAAATTGTCACTTAAGTCAAATCCTCTGTCAGAGAACAGGAATTCTTGTTGTCTCAAATGTCCTTCTCACTGGACTAGGAATCAAATTGCCATGAGACAGACTGACAGGAGAAAATCAAATTTAATAGGTGTATGTACAGGAAATCCACATAAACATGCAATTCTAAAGACTGTCTGGCAAGATGACGTACAAATATAATGGTGAACTGTGAGCAGGAGTCTGGTTCTTTGTAGGAAAGGAATGCCTTTCACAGGGTGATAAGAAAGACACATATTTGATAATTAGATGATTGTCCTACCTTACAGGTGGATCACTGAGATAAACTTTGTCTCTGTTAATAACTCGATATTGTCTATATATGACCTATTATAACAATTTCTTTTTTTTTTAATGTTTTATTTTTTTCTAGGAGAGAGAGAGAGAGACAGCGTGAGCAGGGGAGGGTCAGAGAGAGAGGGAGTCACAGACTGAAACAGGCTCCAGGCTCTGAGCTGGCAGTCAGCACAGAGCCCGACGCGGGGCTCGAACCCACGAACCGGAGATCATGACCTAAGCGAAAGTCGGACGCTTAACCGACTAAGCCACCCAGGCGCCCCACAGTTTCTTTACATCAAATCGTCTATATTAAGTTTTCAGAGCTTCAGGGCAGTTTTAGTTTTCAAATGATTTCAAATCAGGAAGGTAGGCGACAAATCAAAAACCTACTTTGGGGAACAGGTGGCTGAGCCCAGTAAGTGTCTGGCTCTTGATTTTGGTTCAAGTCATCACCTCACATTCCTTGAATTGAGCCCCTATTTGGATTTTGCTCTAATTCATAGTGGAGAGCCTGCTCAGGATTCTACTTTTCTCTCTCTCTCTCTCTCTCTCTCTCTCTCTCTTTTTCTCCCCCCACCCCACTCATGCTCACTCTCAAAATCAATAAACAAATATTTAACAAATACGTTATTTTCAGGATTTCTAGCCAGGCAATGGAGGACAATAGAAGAAATCAGGATCGGGTCCAATCTATGATGAATATTAAAATGAAATATCTATGGGGTGCCTGGGTGGCTCAGTCGGTTAAGCATACGACTTTGGCTCAGGTCATGATCTCACGGTTTGTGGGTTCGAGCCCCGCGTCGGGCTCTGTGCTGACAGCTCAGAGCCTGGAGCCTGCTTTGGATTGTGTCTCCCTCTCTCTCTGACCCTCCCCTGCTCATGCTGCCCCCCTCCCTCCCTCCTGCCCTCCATCCCTCTCTCTCTCTCGGAAATAAATAAAAAACATTAAAAAAATAAAACAAAATGAAATATCTACAAAGATGGTTATTGAATTTGTTTTCACTCTCATCACCCTCATTTTTTACCAAACAGAGCCAAACTGACACTAATATGATTGCAAACTAAGCGTATTTTAAGACAAAAACAAAAATAAAACTCGGCCTGCTTATTTTCATGAGGGCAGCAAGAATAGAGCTTTGATCTGTAGACTTTTTTAAAAAAATTTTTAATGTTTTATTTATTTCTGAGAGAGAGAGAGAGAGAGAGACAGAGTGAGCAGGGGAGGGTCAGAGAGAGAGAGAGACACAGAATCTGAAGGAGACTCCAGGCTCTGAGCTAGCTGCCTGCAAAGAGCCCGATGCGGGGCTCGAACCCACGAACCATGAGATCATGACCTGAGCCGAAGTCGGACGCTTAATTGACTGAGCCACCCAGGTGCCCCTGATCTGTAGACCCTTTAAAACCAGTTTTGCTGGGGGGGCGCCTGGGTGGCTTAGTCTGTTAAGCGTCCGACTTCGGCTCAGGTCATGATCTCGCGGTTTGTGGGTTCGAGCCCCGCATCGGACTCTGTGCTGACTGCCAGCTCAGAGCCTGGAGCCTGTTTCAGATCTGTGACTCCCTCTCTCTCTGACCCTCCCCTGCTCACGCTGTCTCTCTCTCCTAGAAATAAATAAAACATTTTAAAAAAATTAAAAAAAAACCAGTTTTGCTGGAATTTTTCATAAGAAATAACAAGATTGAACTTTTAATAGCCTCTCAAGGGCAGAAACCAAGCCAAATACTTGCCATCAGACTTTGCCTACAATATCTATAGATTTGGGTGAATTTCTATATTCTTGAGGTCTCCAAAATATCCAAACATTATTGAACCTCTTAGGAAATGAAGTTTTTGATTCATCTGCTAAGGCTGCTGTGAACTCTGTAAGCAAGGTATCATGCTCATACTGCCAAGGGGGCCTTATTAAAGTCAATCAGAGATCCTTATAATTGTCTCCTCATATCTGAATTTATTCAGGTCTTTCTCTGTTATGACATTCTAGTTCAAACGTTGGTTATAAAACAGTGTTTCCAATTGTGTCTTGTCATAAGAACAGATTCTTATTGAAATTAAGCAAATACATATCTTGACATATATACATGAGAACAGGCACTGAGACTATCTGAAATCTAGAAGGACCAGGTATGGAGAAAAGATGTTTCAATTTGTTTACCAAGTTATAGTTTGTGCGATTGCTGCAAGTCACTTAACCCAAGAGGGAAAGTTTCTTTTATTATTATTATTTTTTAACGTTTTTTATTTATTTCCGAGAGAGAGAGACAGTGTGAGAAGGGGAGAGTCAGGGAAAGAGAGGGAGACACAGAAGCTGAAACAGGCTCCAGGCTCTGAGCTGGCTGTCAGCAGAGAGCCTGACACAGGGCTCGAACTCACTAACCATGAGATCATGACCTGAGCCGAAGTCGGCCACCCAACTGCCTGAGCCACCCAGATGCCCCCATAAAAGTTTCTTAAATCTGTAAAAAAACCAAAACACTTTCCCTAAGGTTTTAAGTTAAATTCCAGTTTGTTAGAAATGCTGATGCATAGGAGCACATGTACCCCAATGTTCATAGCAGCACTCTCCACAATAGCTAAAACATGGAAAGAGCCTAAGTGTCCATCAACAGATGAATGGATCAAGAAGATGTGGTTTATCTATACTATGGAATACTACATGGCAATGAGAAACAATGAAATCTGGCCATGTGTAGCAACATGGATGGACCTTGAGGGTGTTATGCTGAGTGAAATAAGTCAGGCAGAGAAGGACAAATATCATATGTTTGCACATATAGGAGGATTAGGAGGAACTTGACGGAGGAACAAGGGGGAGAAGGGCGGAAATGGTGGGGGAAAGGGAGAGAGGCAAACCATGAGAGACTCTTGAATGCTGACAAAAACTGAGGACTGATGGATGTGGGTGGGAGGGGGGATGGGCATGGAGGAGGGCACTTTGGGGATGAGCACTGGGTGTTATGTGGAAACTAATTTGACAATAAACTATTTGTAAAAAAAATTTAAAAAAAAGAAAAGAAAATCCAGTTTGTTAAGAGTAATATTAGTCTCAGGTGTACAATATACTGATTCAGCAATTCCATGGAACATCCAGTTCTCAACATAAGGGCTCTCCTTATTCCCCATCACTTATTTAACCCATCTTCCTATCCATACCCACTCTCGTAACCATCAGTTTGCTCTCTATAGTTAAGCGTCTATTTCTTGGTTTGGCTCTCACTTCCTTTCTTCTTTTTTTTCTTTCCCACTGCTCACTTGTTTTGCTTCTTGAATTCCATATAGGAGTTGAATCATACAGTATTTGTCTTTCTCTGACTTATTTCACTTAGCATAACACTCCCTAGCGTCCTTTCATTACAAATGGCAAAAATTCATACATTTTTATGGCTGATTAACATTCCATTGTACATATACACCAAATCTTCTGTACTCATTCAAGAGTTAATGAACACTTGTGCTGGAGTGTTTGAATATTATTTTTTTAAATGTTTTATTTATTTCTAGGAGAGAGAGAGAGAGAGACAGGGTGAGCAGGGGAGACTCAGAGAGAGAGGGGGTGACAGACTCTGAAACAGGCTCCAGGCTCTGAGCTGGCAGTCAGCACAGAGCCCGACGCGGGGCTCGAACCCACGAACCGCGAGATCATGACCTAAGTGCTGGACTGTTTGAATCAGAAAAAGCTCACTGCCTCTCACTGTTGAACCTCTGCTCCAACAAATATGGCATGGATAGAGCCACAGCACGGAACTATACTCATCACGGGGCTGACTGAAGACAGGAAGGTTCCTCACAGCAGTGCATCAGCTGTCCTGAAAAGTCACCTATCTACACTGCATCTAACCTTAATTGGGGTTATATACATGGGATATTAATGCTTGGGTACACCCACAGCACATGTCCTGCTAATCTTGTCTATTACTGTGTCCAGAAGTCTTCATCTCCATAATCTACTCTGCCATGTGACATTTTAAAGCTATGCCCAAGATCTGTCCATCATCTAATACCCCTACTCTAGCCACTGCCTCTGATCTAGGCCTGAACAAACCAGTAATCATGGTCATCTAATAGCTTCTAGTCCTCAGTAAGATAAAGGAATTCAGGGAAAAGGAATTAAATCATGAAGATAGTGGAGGACATCCCTAATCTTCAGAAACCCACCACATTTGCCAATTCCTTATCTCCATAATATTTATTCATCAGATGATTCCGCCAAGAGCTGCCTATGACTTTGGAGTGACTAAAGGGAGCCACCTCCATTAACCTCCCTACATTGGAAGAGTTCTTCACATATCCATTTAGTAGGTCTTATCTTTGTCTCTAAGGATGATGGCATCATCCTGTTTTACTTATATTCCCATCTCACATCTCAGTGCTACCTGTCTCAATATCCATTGGCCTTACATTTCTCTATTCTCAACTAAGCAATTAATGAGGACACTCTTGCCACAACGCAGGCACAGAATGTTTGTAATACCTATGTAGCTGGAACCAAAAATGAAGAAACACAGAACTGGAAATCTGCAGATAACTAGAACAAAAGGCGCATAGAAATTATTTTTCAAAATCCAGAGTCACTTGGCAAACCCAGGACAAGTCTCCTCCTCCACATGCAGTGTTTGTTAATTCTTCAACCTGTATATTTTCTGGGTCTTACCTGGGGCTACAATACCACTACTACTGGAATATGTTTCTCCCACTTATGGTGTATCTCTTACACACCCAGCACTGTCAAAACTACAAAACTACTAGTAACACAAAATAGTTGCCAAATAGCAGTTTCATGGAATACTCTAGCTAAAAGTTCAACAGTATCCTGTATTACATTAATCTGTAATGTAACCATAATATCACAGTATTCATAAAGAGGAAATGGTACAATAGATAAACAAGGGGAAAAATAATGATATATTATTTAAACCTTAAGACCACTGAGCAAATGGATTACTAGATAGATATACTATGCCATTGTGTTACCAAATAAGTGATAGATTCCATCAGTTACCTACAACTTTAAATAAGAGAAGATCGGTTAACATTGGTGGTGGGATCACACTTCATTTATTACACATCCATGGTAACACGTTAAAAACCATTATGCTTTATTAATCAAAATATATTAAATTCACACAGACTAATTTATGCATTTCAAATCCCTCTACTGAATAAATCCTTGTTCAAAATACAGAATAAAAACATTAAAAAGGCATTCATGTGCTGATATAATAACATAGGAGTAGTGATTTCCATAAATTTCAGGCCTGAGGTAATTCTTGAGAAATGTGGGTGTACAATTGTATGCCACTTGCAGGAATAGGTAGCTATCCTCTTTCTGATATCTGTGAAGATGTCTTCATTGCAGCCATGTCAACTCACATACCTTATTGCTGTTATGAAGATCTATCACTGGACTTCACTGGACTGCCATCTCTTTTTCCTTTAAGACCACAATGTAAAACATTTTATTTCTAATATTTGAGCAGTTATTTGGTTTTAATAAATGGAGAATGGTGTTCTCAACACTATTTCATGATAATTTACATCACTGTTATAGCCACAAATAGCATCTCCATTTAGATTTGTTTTTATTTATTGTACATCATATTGTCCTTTATCTTCCATGGAAAATTAGACATGCCTGAGTCCTGCCTAATGAATAAGGGCATCTCTTATCTTTCATGCAACAACAGTCATCCACATGGTTTTACACACCCACTAGGAATAAATGAATAATCTGAAGTGACTTGAGAGTAGAAATACATTAATATTTGCTAGTCACAAATCCCAAATAGGGTCAATATTAAAAAAGAAAGCACACGTTGAAATTAATTATACATATGCCAAAATCCATCCACTAAATCTTGTGAACTGTAATAGTATAGATGTTTTCTATTTAACTTTGTATTATTCCTTATAAGTATTTTGATGTAATGTCTGAATAGAGTGACTGCTGTATTGCTTTCTACTTGATATCTGTAACATTGACATTTGATGTTAAAATAAATACTTTTGTAAATCTATCTTTCCAGTTACTTTCTTTTATGCACTCTCTGGTGTTTGTTAAAGAGTATATTTAAAATGAAGGCCTTTCCTCATTACATTTCTAGGGTTTGCACCTAGTGGGCATTTTGTGATATTGAGCAAACACTGAATCACTTTCTTTCCATATCACAGTTTTGCTCCTGTGTGATAACTAGAATGTTGAGTAAGTTTGAGGTGCAGCGAGAAGCTTGCCACATTCTTTATATTTGTATGGTTACTCTCCAACAGAAATTTTCTGATGTGGAGTAAGATCAAGCAGTCCCTAAACATTTTCTCACATACTTTAAACTGGTAAAGTTTGCTCCAGTATGAATTCTTTGACAATTAGTAAAGGTTGAACCATGATTAAAAGTCTGGTCACATTCTTTACATTTGTTAAATTTCTCTCCAGTACGAATTCTGTGATGGCCAGTAAGGGCTGAGTGCCAGTTAAAGGCTTTGTCACATTCTTTTTACATTTTTAAGGTTTCTCTCCAGTATGAATTCTGAGATGTTGAGTAAGATTTGAGTGCCAGCTAAAGGTCTTACCACATTCTTTACATTGGTAAGGTTTTTCTCCAGTATGGATTCTGTGATGTACAATAAGGTTTGAGTGCCAGCTAAAGGTCTTACCACATTCTTTACATTTATAAGGTTTCTCTCTAATATGAATTCTGTGATGTGCAGTAAGTTTTGAGTGCCAGTTAAAGGCCTTGCCACATTGCTGACATTTGTCAAGTCTCTAATATGGATTTGCCCATGTCTATTTAATGATGAGCAGTCCTTAAATGTTTTACCACATTCTTCATTTGTGAGGTTTCTCACCATCATGCATTTGGTGATGTTGAGATAGTGTTGAGACCCAATAAAAAATTTCACCTTATTCCTTACAAATGTACCTTTTCTCCCCAGTACCAATTGTCTTATGTGCATTTAGTCGTGATGACTGACTAAACATGTTCTCAGGTTTATTACATGTGCATGAGTTTTTTCCCCACATGAATCCTCTTATGATCACTAACATTGGGGGACTGCTTCAGATCTTTCTCATATCTATTATATTTATAAGGAATCTCTCCTAAATGTATTTTATAATCTATAGTAAGTTTTGAGCATTGGCAAAAGACTTCCCCACATTTATTAGATTCATAATGGTTCTCTGGAAAATGAGTCCTCAGATGTTTGTTAACATTTGAGCTCTTATTAACTTTTATATCAGATTCACTGCAATGAGCAATTCTATCTCCACTGGAAAAACTCTGGTAATTTTGTATGGTTGACTTCTTTGTGACAGGTCCCTCAAATTTATGCTACATAGGCCTTTCTTCTTCATTTTTAAATCTCTGATCTTCTGAAATATTTAACCAAAAGGTCAATCCAATCCTATTTTCAAACTGGTTCAAATAATTATTTTCAACACAAATGAGGTAACTTTCCAGATTTTCCAATTTTTTTGACATTTATGTTTGAATATTTGATATGAGTTTTTGGTTATTAAAACACACTGCTTTACAAAAGTAGCTTATTTAAAAGGGGAGATTTTGCAAAATGTTTTATATTCTTCACCATTTTGGGCAAGGAGTTTCTTCCTATGGGCAGTTGTCTCCATTTAGAAATGTTTGTCATGGTATGTTTTATGTCCTTCACTCTCCCCATCATTGTCCCAGTCTATCATTAAATGTAAATTCTCAGGGATGCTATGTTTATATCTACCCATTGACACCTTTTGGAAAGAAAGTTCTAAGCATATCTTTGGAAGGAGGCTCTGGGTACCATGTGAAGATATAGCTGAAAGATGTCAAATAACAGAAAATAAAATCATTCCACTTACTATTCTCTTACTGACAACCTTATCTTCTATCATACAACCTTAAAATCAATCAGAGAACATCAGCAAGATGGCTGAGAAGAAATCATCAGGACTTCATCCTCCATGGATACATAAACTTGCACACAACATACTGACCATGTAGCCTAATAGGTAATTCTGTAGTATTGTCATGCTATGGTGCAAATTATCTTCTTATACCTCAAATATTCAGGAAAAAGTACCATATGAGCCCAAAATTACCACAAAAGAAAATTTTGACACAAAACCAAAATCAAGAAAATAGAACACAGGAAAAATAAAACCATATTAACCACAGGAAAAGTTGGCTTTCAGAAAAGGTCAACAAAATTGATAGACCTTTCAATCAAGTAAGAATTAAAGAGAAAGCATCAAAATCCCAAGTGAAGTAAAAGCAGACACAGTATAACTGATACCATAGAAATAAAAATAATTTTAAGAGGTGACAATGAATTATATTCCCACAAATTGTTACCAATAGATCAGTACAGATATGAAAAACAAAGTATAACTTGCCTAAACTCCATCATGAAGAAATATAAATAAATCACTACTGACTTAAGTAGATTGAAAGAGTAAACAAATAAACGAACAAAACTCCAAACAAGGAAAAGGCCTATGTCTAATAAGTTTATTTCAAAGGAACATTTCATGAGAAGGTCTTCGAATCACCTCAAGCTTTTCTGAGGAGTGAAGTTAGGGGAAAATATCAAAACACTCTGTAGTATCAGCATTAAAAGGTTACCAAAGCCGAAAGAAGGCTACAAACTATTAAATGTATTATCTCTGTTCACAGATGACATCATCTATAGAAAACCCTAAAGAGTCCTTATTTTTATTTTTTCATGTTTCATTATTTTTGTCATCTCATGTATTGTTTATTTCTGCTAAATTTGCTACTAGACTTTTGATTTTCAATTTTTTATGCTATAAATACTTCAGTTAAGAAAAACACTGAAATAAACAACATTACACCACAAGGAATTAGAAAAGGAAGAAACTTAGCAGAGGAAGGCAATTACAAAGCAAAATCTGAAATTATTTTGTTTAGAAAGAAAAATCAGGGGATCCTGGGTGGCTCAATTGGTTGAGTGTCTGACTTTGGCTTAGGTCATGATCTCACAGTTCACTGCAACACAGAGGGACTGGTAGTGTTGACAGAAGCCCTGGTCCTCATGCTGACTGATGTGCTGTCCAGTATTTTTCTCTCAAAGATGATGTTCTTGTACTCCTTCCTCAGAGTGTCCATAGGAAGATATCTCTCTGCACAAATGTTATTCATCCAGTAAGGTAGAAGAGGAACAAATAGAGTTCACTTAATGCCAGAGCTGAATCTATGGCCCTCTTACATCATTTATCCCTTAGATTTAACCAAAGAGTGATAAAAATTGATTATTTTGTAGGTGGTAGGAAAAAAGGAAGAGGCTCAACTCAAATGGGAACCAAGAAATTGAATCAAGTATCCATGGAATCCAGCTTGAGGTCAGTCAAGGGCACTAAGTATATTTACAAAATCAAACAAAACCACTAAAATACTTCTATAACCTGAAGCACACTGCCCCTTCTAGGCTTACGTGTGGAACGAATGCCCCAGACAAAATTCCAGGCCTGCATCACAGAAGATGAACCCTTTCAAAGGATTCTTAAACATGGGGAAGAGGACTAAATAGGTGAGCCCAAGGCCCTTCTCACTCTTCACTTTTCATTCAAGCTGCCTCCACCCCTGCATAGTGAACTTGATCAACCACTTTTATTTCTCCTTCTTCTAGTCATCATGCCAAACATATTCTTGAAAGTATCTTTCTCCTTTAACAAGTGGTACAGGGGCACCTGGGTGGCTCATTGGTTAGGCATCTGACTTCATCTCACGTCATGATCTCACAATTCATGGGGTCAAGCCCCAAGTCAGGCTCTGTGCTGACAGCTAGCTCAGAGCCTGAAGCCTGCTTCAGATTCTGTATCTCCTCTCTCCGACCCTTGACTGCTTATGCTGTCTGTCTGTCTGTCTCTCTCTCAGAAATAAATAAAACATTAAAAAAAAAAAACACAAGTGGTACAAATGCTTCTGATTGCAATGTTGGACTTCTTAGCTTAGAGCCCGTTGATTCCATAGCCTTTAAAATTATCAAGTTTTCCCTGTCCTTTTAGTAATTCCCACAGCTTCATGCTACAGGATCTCAGCTGTTTTCAACTCAGGCTTCTTCCTAAAATCTGACTTTGACTAAAATGAGCACAGAACTATAAAAATTCCATATGCATGTAATTACATACACTTTAAGGATGAGAGATGAGAGAGAGAGCACACTGCAGCGCAAACAATTTAAGAAGCTCTCACAGGGGCGCCTGGGTGGCCTAGTCGGTTGGGCGTCCGGCTTTCACTTAGGTCGTGATCTCGCGGTTCGTGGGTTCGGGCCCCGCGTCGGGCTCTGTGCTGACAGCTCAGGGCCTGGAGCCTGTTTCAGAGTCTGTGTCTCCCTCTCTCTCTGACCCTCCCCTGCTCATGCTGTCTCTCTCTCTCTCTCCTAGAAATAAGTTTTAAAAAAATATTAAAAAAAAAAAAAGAAGCTCTCACAGAAATTACTGTTCTTCCATGTAACCCTTGGGCTGCCAGCCAGTGAGGACTGCAGATTCTTCCAAGTCCTCCTATTCACTTCTCCACACTTCTGGGTACACTCTCCTTTCTCCCATGTCCTATCCTTTCCCCTGCAATTTACTTGTATCTCCGTTGTGATACAGAGAAATTTGCTTTTCTAAGTATATATCTTACTATGAACATCTAGGGTGAGCATGATTTGGGGAGTATGTTAGCTTTCATTACATGCAACTTCTTAAGAAAATAGTTTAACACCTCACACCAGTCAGAGTGGCTAAAATGAGCAAATCAGAGAACTCGAGATGCTGGCGAGGATGTGGAGAAACGGGCACCCTCCTACACTGTTGGTGGGAATGTAAACTGGTACAGCCCCTCTGGAAAACAGTGTGGAGGTTCCTCAGGAAACTAACAGTAGAACTCCC
>NW_024081465.1:221291-307219 GCF_003009895.1 Hyaena hyaena | reverse complement strand
AAAAAAAAAAAAGAAAATAGTTTAACCTACATATGTATATGCCTATTGTATCTATTTTATTTTCTCTCTTTCCTGTAAACTAGACTTGACATATAATATTACATCAGTTCAGATGTACAACATGGTGATTTCACAACTCTATAGGATCTACTATGCTCACCATGAGTGAGCTACCATCTGTAACCATACAATGCTGTTATAATATCATGAAGTGTAATCTTTAGGTTGTATCTTTTATCACCATGACTTATTCATTCCATAACTGGAATTCTGACATTCCTGTTTATGCATTTGCATATCCTCCCTTCTCATTTCACTCTGGTAACCAGATATTTCTAGTTTTGTTGTTCTTTCTTGCCATTTGTGACAGTGTAGATAGACCTAGAAAGTATTATGCTATGTGACATAAATCAGACAAGAAAATACAAATACCATATAATTTCATTTATATGTACAACAAAACAAAAACAGAAACAAGAGGAGAGAAATAGACCCATGAATATCTTTTATTTTGAATAAAGTCCATGCATATCTTGAGAACTATAAAAATTCCAATGTTCCACATGTTCCATAATGTAACAAGTTTGTAACAATTTTCCAATCCTGGCTGAAGACAGGAAACTGCTAGATCAAAATCCAATGATCTTATGGCTCATGACATAGCAAATACCCTAAACTTCTTGATAACTCTAATTCACTTTTCAGCCCCCCACCCTCAACTCCTAAAGGTAGATGCTGCACATGCAATGGGTTTGTGTCACATCTGTGAGGCCTTGAGCATAGGAGACCCTAGTATCTTAAAGGAACATCTAGCATATCAGCTTGACCATTGCTGTGGAAGGAGACATATGTTTTTGTGTCCAAGAAACAAATATGTCCTCCATCCACGAGCAAGATACTACCATTCTATTCCAAAGCTTTAAAAAAAAATGCACACGTGCACGCACGCACACACACACAGGAATGACATTAGAATAAGAAGTTTCAATGTTTCTATACATAATCTTTGAAGAAACTTAAACCCATAAAGAAGAATCTCTTAATGATATCCACCAGTCAGCTTGACCCTCCTTTGGCTCCTGCATAATTTTCCCATGTGTACACGACCTCATCAAACACTAATCCTGTCATTAATCTGATGCAGGATCTTGGATAACAGCATGAAACATTTTCCAAGGCTATGATCAGCAAGATTCAATGCAGATAAATCAGGTGACCTGTAGCATTCACTTGTGCAATGTCTCCGTGGGTACTACATTCAACCAGGTAAAGAAATCCTAATACCCATGATGGTCTACCCTAAATTTCTGTAGTGAGCTTTCTAAGGGAGATTGGTGAAGAAACACCTGGATTGTGCAAAATCGTATGATATACATGTATTAAAGAAGATGAGAGGATTTTGTACTCCTTACCCAGGCAAAGTAGGTCCTAGATATCATGAAATCATGCCACATTGCAATAAAAGGGCTGATATTACAAAACAGATCAGAATAGGGCAGGTGTTCACCAACCATCTACAGAGAATATTAAAAGTACAATACAGAGGTAAAAGGTGGAGGACACAGTATAAAATGAAACAGAGTGGTAATCACAAGGACAAAAATACTTTGGATGGCTCTGAACTTAGGTGAAGATATGGAAGAGACACTGATCCTTTGAATGCACTGGACTTACTGCTTATTTCTTACCAGATGAAAATCAAGGAAATGCTGGTCCAGTTCATAAGGTCCCAACACGATCTCAAGAAATAGTAACAAAGCTGTATATAGCAAATGTTTGATTTTCTTTGGGTATCCAGAACAGTACCCAGAATACATTTTCTTTCATGATGTTTTGCTGCTCTTTTTGTAGTGATGTACAGAGGAAAATTAAAAACTCAATGTATCTGGAAGATTTTAGTTTAAGCTCCTTCCAACCAGGGTTGATGGGGCTAATCTAAATGGTCTGGGAGTCACCCAAGATGCACATTGTACCACAATGGCTACATCCCTGGCCACTAGAAACATATAAAAAATCATGCATCCAAAATCATGGCAGAAATCTTTTCACCCAAAAGGTATCATTGTAGTTGGGACTCCTTTAGAGAAAATGACCAACGGGTTGACTACACTCATTTCTTTGGCAAAGCAAGTCTAGAAATCAACCTACATTCAGTAAAGAGAGAGATAATGGTAAAAGAGCTATTGGTTTGCCAAAGTTCTACATATGTTAGAGTCTAGGACATGAACTTACTGCTTTTGCCAAGACCTTGCAGACCATTTTGCTATGGATATAGAGGAATAAGCATTCATCTGAGAAAAGAGGTGCATTTAAGGCTTTTGACATCAAAATTGACATTGAGCATGCCACTTTGTGAGATTTCTAACCATCACTAGAGGTAGAAAAAGACAGAAATAACAAAACTCTGATCACGCTGATGTTAATCCATGTGAAGAAATGACTTACACAAGCAAATGAAAAGAAAGCACAACACAACATTTTCGGAATACATTGCAATTTGTTAGCCATGTTGGGGGAATAAAAAATCTCAGTCAGTACACAAATCATACAACACAGTGATTTTTAATACATTTCTGATTGAAATTGTAAAGATAATGGTATTTTTAGAAATAGAAAAAGGATTGTGTATCTGTGGTCACAATATGAGATTTCTAAAAATGATTTTATTTTTTATTTTTAATTTTTATTTAAAAAATTTTAATGTTTTATTTATTTTTGAGAAAGTAGTAGAGACAGCATGAGCAGGGGAGGGTCAGAGAGAGAGGGAGACACAGAATATGAAGACAGGCTCCAGGCTCTGAGCTAGCTGTCAGCACAGAGCCCAACATGGGGCTCAAACCCACGAACTGTGAGATAATGACCTGAGCTGAAGTCAGATGCTTAACCAACTGAGCCACCCAGGTGCCCCTAAAAATGATTTTAAAAACTCACTAATCATGAAAAGGAAGTATAGAGGACAAACATTTATGTTTCTTGATCTCAGTGGCTTATAGAGATTCCCTTGAGATATTCACTTATGAACTGTACATGTGAATTTACTTAAAAACTCCTCATCAAAAAAAAAAATAGAAGTAAATAGGTAAGTATCAATGTACATATACTGACAAATTGATATTAAATGTAGAAAGTAATTTTACACTGTGACTAGATTTTAAAAGCATGCTTCAAAAAAGCATGTTTTAGTTTCTATCTAAAGCAATACACAATGTTCACAGACATAGAATGAAATGTAGAATTATTTTCTGAATACAAATACAAGAAAACACAAGTAACAAATAAAAAAAATAGGTAAGGTGTAAGAAAAACATGATAAATCCAAACCCCAATATCTTCATTAGAATATTAAACATAAATAAACAATATATTCCTGGTAACACTAAACTTTGCTTGAAGATAGTACATTGGAATGTTCCTTAAACTATACCTAAAAGAGGATGATAAAATTGGAAAAACAAACAAAAAAGACGAACAAAAACCAGGTAGTTATAACCAATCAAACAACTAGCAAGGCAATATATCATACAAAATAATCTATAACAAAAAAGGATTTTGTAGCTTTATTAATAGTGTTATGTTCAATATCAAGTTAGAATACTTCAATATTTTACTTTATGGATAACAAGCAATCTGTGTGTATGCATATTTATACATACACACACTATGTGTGTGTGTGTGTGTGTGTGTGTGTATAAATACATGTATATAGGGAAATCTTTTTTTTTTTTTTAGCTAATGAGACATAAAAACATTCATCATGGAGGACTGACAACATAAAGATAGTGACATAAGTATTTCCCACTCCAGTACTTCTCAGAAGCAGCTCAAGTGGCAACTTATTTGTGTTACACATCACAGGTGGGTAAGCATGAATTTCCCATCACACAAAAGCCCCTCATGTCTATGAGACAGCAACTATCAAATCATTTTGTATACACACAAGCAATAAAGCTATAGCATGAAATAATTTATGACTAAAATTAATAATGTGGCATGCAAAAAAAACCTCAGATATGGTTTTAAAAAAAAAGAGAGACATGATAATAATAATCCTTCTCCAGACATCCATACCCCTTGATCCTTTCAGGCATCTTAAAAATAGTTGACCAACAATAACATGGGTCTAAACAGTGTGCGCCCATTTATACACAGATTTTTAAAAATATAAATCCAATGCACTACTGTAAATGTGTTTTCATTATAGTTTCCTTAATATTTTCTTTTCTCAAGCTTAATTATAATACCATTTATAATACAGACAATATATAAAGAATGGGATGATTAAATGGTAATGTTCTAGGTAAGGCTTCGGGTCAACAATAGACTATTTCCATGGAAAAGTAGGTATGGTTTTAAGTTCTGGGGACTCAAAAGATACACACAGATCTTCAATGGTGGAGAGGTTAGTGCCCCTTTTCCTACACTGATGTAAGTGATCTTGGTAGTTTAACTTTGGACTTTCCTCTAAATAAACACTCTGATTTAGAATCATGTCTGAAAAGTGGTATTGACCTACTGCTTCCTGCTGTGAATTCTCTTATTTAGATTTGCCTTTTTATTACATAGTTTGCCAACTGTTTACATCTTCCAAGTTTTTATCCTTTATAAAGACTCTGGTTTTTACTGAAGGGAGTATTAAAACCAAAAGTCTTTCCTCATTCATTACATTCCTAGGGTTTCTACCCAGTATGTTTTCTCTGATGTTAAGTAAGGGTTTGGTTCCAGGTAAAGACTTTGCCAATATTCTTAACATGTGTAAGTTATCTCCCCAAGATGTGTTATCTCATATTCAATAGCTTTGCTTACAAGCCAAATCTTCACCACATCCTTTACATTTGTAAGATTTCATTCAGTATGCTTTCCCTGATGTTCAGAAAGTTTTTAGTTGTGATTAACAACTTTGTCATTTAGTTACTTGTGTGTATGTGTACACACACACATACATACATACATACATAAATCAGTCAGCCTTCTCTCCAGTATGTATCTCCTTAGGTTGATAAGTTTTGAGTGGTAGTTAAAGACTTTGTCTCATTGCTTAAATTTGTTAAATTTCTTCACATTATGAAATCTCTGCTGTTGAGGGAGTTTTGAAGACTAGTTAAAAGCTGTCCCAGAGTTGATAGTCTTCTCTCCAGTAAGGATATAATGATATACAATAAGATTTGAGATTTCAGGGGCGCCTGGGTGGCTTAGTCGGTTAAGCGTCCGACTTTTGCTTAGGTCATGATCTCTCAGTTCGTGGGTTCGAGCCCCGCGTCGGGCTCTGTGCTGACTGCCAGTTCAGAGCCTAGAGCCTGTTTCAGAGTCTGTGTCTCCCTCTCTCTCTGACCCTCCCCTGCTCACGCTGTCTCTCTCTCTCTCCTAGAAATAATTTTTTAAAAAATATATTAAAAAAAAAGATTTGAGATTTCATAGAAGACTTTTCCACAGTTTTTACTTTTATACTCGTTCTCTAGAGATGGAGTTCTCTGATGTGTATTAGGATTTGACCCGATTCATGCTTTTCCCACACTCATTGCCTTTTTAAAGTTCTTTCTCCACTATAAACACCTCATTAATTACAGAAGATACAGTCCTCACTAGAGGCCCTCCTAAGAACACAGAACATAAATGCTTGCTCCAAAGTTATTATATGATAACTATTGAACAGTGATGTTTGGATAAAACCCTCCTGTGTTTATCAAAATCAGAGACTTTGGAACAGGGGGATTATGTGTTGGTGGAAGAATAATGAATCCTATACACAGGACTTCTCAAATCAATTGCATTTTGAATTTTTATCTTCCTTTTCAAATCTCTAACTTTCAGAAATGTTTCAATGAATGATTAATCCAATTTTATATTTGAAATGCTTTCAGTGATTACTTCTGATATGGATTAGGTAATTTTCCAGAATTTCCAAATGTTCTTCCAGAGAATGTGTATGTTTAAAAATGGATTTTTGGCTTTTGCTTCAAAGACATTGTTCTGCAAATATAACTGACCTAAGGCAGGGTTCTCCCCAAAATGTTTTCTATCCTTGATCTCTTCTAGCAGTAGGACTTCATGATGGGTAATCGTCCGTATTTGGTTATACCCAGTATAAGATACTTTCTGCATTTCATTACCCCCATTTTACCTTCCTTGTAATTTCTTAAGTATGAATACTCTGGGCCACAGCTTCCACTTCTCCTCATATCACTGTGCCAAATGACTCTACTTTGCTTGTCTGCCAACAAGCCTGGGGTGTTATGGAAAGATACAACTAAAAGATACAAAAGAAGTCATTGCAGTCACTACACTGCCATGCTATATGTAAAAATGCTAATATGCAAAATTAATACCCATGATAGAACATCAACAGAATGGAGAAATAGGAAGTACCAGGATTTTTCTCTGCCGTGGAGACAAAATGTAGACCAAAGGACCTTCTTGAGTGTTCCAGAAGCCAGTTAGAACACAGTACACCCAGGCAAGTATAAAAGAAAAAGATCCACATTGAAAAGACAAAGAACATGTAGAACATTGTCCACAAAAGCTGCCCACCTTCCCCGACACTCCATGGCAACACTGTGAGAAAAGTCTTCCCTCTATTTAGAAGAGAAATAAAGGAGTGACCTGTATGTTCAACGATCTGATTTCTTTGCTGTCCTGAGGGTACTGTTTCTGTCATGCATGAAAGGAATAGAAGGAATAAGAGCTCCCTCTGGATTCACTGTGGCTGCTAAGTCAAAAGGTGAGCCTGAAGACATAAGAAAGTATCACAGACTCTAAAAAGTAACTACACTTTTTAAACTTGGCAATTGCAGAAATTCAGACATGACAAATGCCCAGAACACGTGTCACTGTCCCCAGAATTACTATAATCTGTGTTCTTCTGTAGGAAGAAAGTCCATAATCCATGGCTTAAAGGCTGTTTTGTTTTGTTTTGTATTTTCGTGGGTTTTTTGTTTACTTGTTTTTTAAATCCCAAGTGTCAACCAAAGATATAAAGGGATACAAAGAAGTAGAAAATCATGCTCCAATTGGAGGAACAAAGTATATCTCCAAAACTGGCCCTAAATTAATAAAGCACTATTAATTGCCTGACAAATAATTCAAAAGAACCTTCATAAAGATGCTCATAGAGGAAGAAGAAAAATAGATAAGTAACTAAATGAGAGCAGGAAAACTTTTCATAACCAAAATATAAACCCAAGGAAACAAAGTATAACCAACAATGAACAAGACATTGGGAGATGAAGAGTATAATTACTGAATTTAAAAATACACAAAAGGGGTCAACAACAGACTTGATCAAGCAGAAGAAAGAATCAGACACCCTGAAGTACTCGTGTTAAATTATCTACTAAGAATAAGAGGACAGAGTCTAGAGACTCATGGGACACCAACAGATGATCCAATATGTACATTATGGGAACCCCTTAGGAAAGTGGAGGGAAAGGGGGCAGAGCATTTACATGAAGAGCTGAAGTCTTGTAAGTGGAAAGAAGAGACAAATGCAACAAGCACAGTAAATTAACAGGAGGTTAAATATCAAGACGTGAACACAGTGACACCTCATATTAACCCATCAAAACTCACAGGTGAGAAGGGAAATTTGAAACCTCATGGCAAAAACAACTCATCTCTTACAAGAGAGGTCCTATAAGATTAGTACAGAGGTCCTATAAGATTAGTACTGGGGCTCTCAGTAGACCTTATAGGAAGAAGTGCACAGGCTAATGTATTCAAGTATTCAAAGTTCAAAACAAATCCACTAAGGGGAGCCTGGGTGGCTCAGTTGGTTAAGAGTCTGACTCTGGCTCAGGTCATGATCTCACCATCTGTGGGTTCGAGCCCCATGTCAGGCTCTGTGCTGACAGCTCAGAGCCTGGAGCCTGCTACAGATTCTGTGTCTCCCTCTCTCTCTGACCATGCCCTGCTCATGCTGTCTCTCTGTCTCTCTCAGAATAAGTTAAAAAAAATAAAAAATAAAAACATATCCACTAAGAATACCCTACCTGACAAAACTGTTTTCCACGAATGTAGAGATGGGGACTTTCCCAAATAAAAAGTCCTCAAAGTTTACAAGTAGACCTGTTCTACAAGAAATGTTAAAGAAAGTCCTTTTGGTTGAAATAATAGGACTCTAAACAGTAACTGAAACCACATGAAAATATAAAGTTCTCTGTTAAATATAAAATTTTACACAATTGGGGCATCTGGGTGACTCGGTTAGGTAACCAACTTCAGCTCAGGTCATGATCTTGAGGCCTGTGAGTTCTACCCTCATGTCGGGCTCTGTGCTGACAGTCAGAGCCTAGAGTCTGCTTCAGATTCTGTGTCTCTGTCTCTGCCTCTCCCCCATTTGTGCTCTCTTTCTCTCTAAAGGAAAAAAAACACATTAAGAAATTTTAAAAGTACACAATTGTGGAAACCTGTCCTGTTGTAATGAGTTAGCACAAGTCACTGTAATTTCTGTTACAATATTTTTTTTCAGTAAAAGTCTAAAAAATGCCTCTTTAGCACATGCAGGAGGAGGTTCAAATATTCACATCATGACCCACTTCTGAGTACGACAATACAATTAGCAGTAAAAATTGGAGTCTAAGATATGGCCAGTACCATCTTATGCCACTCAATGTTTAGAATTGCCATGAATCCACAGAAATGATGGTGGTACCTTAAAAAAGGGAGGCTAAAACTGAAAAGGAAGCCTCATGAGGTATTGCTCTACATCTACAAACCCCTACTTTCTTCCATTACTGCAGGGATCTGAATGCCAGTCATGCAAAGAGCAAGCTTCCAAGAAAGAGTCTTCAAAGGAAGGAACAAAACCCTGAGTGTGGTTTGGGAAATCTGGAAGAGGTGATCCTCACCCAAGAAGTGGAGGTGCCCCTAAGTCTCTAGTATCACATCCCTGTACAGTTCCCGCTGACTGTGACTCAGGCATCCCCACTCCTCCTGAGTGAATTCTATGGCCACATCCCTGAAGGTCAGCAGTCCCTGCAACAAATATCAGAGTTATCCAGTGGCCATGGTAGTGTTCATAACGGTACCGAAGATTAAAGAGAGAGTTAATGTCACCAGGTAGACTCCAAGAAATGACCTTCACTGCTTACTTGCTTGTACTCACTCACCTTAGTCCCTCATTTTACTTAACCTCTTTTTTCTCTCTTATCTTTTACTTCTAGCAAAACACCCCATGGACACAGTCTCCTGTGATGAAAACAGAAAACATTCAACAAAATGTAAAGTCTGCCCTAAGGAACAGCTTGGGCAGGCCCACTTGGAGCTTAACCCCTGACTATACGTATGCAGATGGATGATGGAGTTAACTCATGGAGTGAGGACAGTTACCCTGCGATATCAAAATCTCCACCCAAGGAGGAGCACAAACCTCACTTACATCACATACAAAGTATGCATAGAAGTGTTCTCTTAAGGCACGTGTGCCACCTTATACCCAGTTCTACAGAAGATGACAAGGCTCTACTTCCCAAATTTCCACTCAATCTTAAATAAAAGGAAATCATCACCACACCCCCTTGCTCTGTATCTCTCCTTTGGGAGTTAATCCCTCTGATCTGCTTATTGGCTGCAAATCAAGGTTCCTTTGTGTGACAACCCCAGCTGCTCTACTTTCTATCTAGGAATGTTTTCTTTGAGGATTTTAAGACACACAAATAGGTCAATTATGTGATTTTTGTTTTCATTTTCTGAAAATATAAAGTAGTAAATAAAAGGGTATTTCTGTGACCAGAGTATGGAGTAAAATAAAAACTTCTTTGGGCTTCTCCCCTGCTTTTTTTATTCTATCATGTTTTGCTGTTTTCTCCTTTTTCTCTCCACTAGTGATGAGACATTTTCAGTGGCAGAACTTCAAAAGAACAGATGATTCTTTCTACTCAAGGAAACCCCCATATGTTATCAACTCTACAAACAGCTGCCTTAGCCTTTCCTACGTCCTACTAAATTCTCAACCGACCAACCTTCACTCAGAGGTATGAACATCTCCATGCCCTTATTCAGCAGGAAGAAGCTACAGATGATGAGACCTTCCATCTTTAATGACCTTAAAGATGTAAGGGTCAAAGTTGTTCAAGACGGAGGGGAAATGATAAGGGACACAAAGTCAAGAGATATGTAGCTTCAATGAAATTTCCTTACACCTTGCAGCCCAATGATAGACACGTGAGACGTGCAAACATGCCCTTTCTCAAGGAACTCATAGCTGCTTTAGAGCCTTATTTTTTAAAGTGAATTCTTTAAACAGGCAGAGTATGACTTTCCTTTATCAATGGGTTGCAAAGTGTAAGGAAATTTAATTGAAGCTACATTCCTTTTGCTGTTGTTCTCATCAGAGACTACAAGCAAAGAGAAACTCTGAAGAAAGAGATTTCCAGTTGAAATGTGATGGTTTCTGCACATTGCTCAATAAATCTAAGATCTTTAGGAATTATAGGGGGCAGAAATGGACATTATAGGGGAGACATCTGGCAGAGAGCACCAAGCCAATTAAAGACGTGCACATGAACGATAATAAAACCAATTGCTATCAATGCCTAAGACACAGCAAAGGACACATGATCACTGTTAAATGAGATTATCAATATAATTGTGAAAATACAATGGATTTATACAAAGTTCAATCACATATAATTTCAGTAGAGGCTGCTTTGAGGCAAACAGACTTGAGCAATGGATTGTAGAGGGGCCCACAGGGCCCGTCTGGCTGAAGAAAGGCAGGCCAGTGGGTGACCCACCTCAAAATATCTATAGGCCCTAACTAACAAATGGGCTACTTACAACCAGGCAGAATCACCAAATAAGGGCAATTCTATGAGTCACCATACATCCTCATCTTCCCCCTGCAAAATCAGCCCCAACTCACTGCCTCATGGCAGGCACCCTCTCCTCTGCTGTCCTGCCCACCACTCCCTTGAGGTGTATTCATAAGTCTAGCGTCCTATTGTGCCACAGGTGATTTCTGTTCACCACTCATGCTCTTGGCTTCCACAGGATCATCAACCAGTATTTGGGAGCCCCCATCTGAATGGAAGAAATGTCACATGTAGAAACCTGTTTTCCTGTCCTGTGAGGTCTAGTATATTTTAAACGGTGTATCTTTTTCACATTTTACAAGCCAAGACTACCCTCCCCCACCCTGCTTTTTTAATGTTCCAAGTTATTCTGGGCCTCGGATCCATCCAGTGTATTTTTGCATTTATGGTTTGGTACCAACAGGTGGTTTTATTGTAGCATGAGGCGAGGATGTGTCGGCACCAAGTGTCACAATGGGGTTGTAAAGAGTGACTGGGTATATACCAGGCAGCTGGAGAAGGTAAAGGCAAAAGGGAGGCCTTCAGAAGGACTCTCATATGCTAAAGAGGAATCCTAAGATACTGGAGCCCTTGATTTTTCCTTTTCTTACTCCTGGTCTACAGAGAGCTACTAAGCAGGGAACTAAAGGGAAATCTAATGTCCTTGACTGAAATCCCAGGACCAGACGCCATCAGAAAAAGGATTCTTGGACTCAACGCCTTCCCCTTTGGATCTGTCCTAAAGGGGATGTTTGGAATACTTGCAGGACTTTCTTTCAAAGTGACAAGTGTTGATGCCCTACTAAAAGCCGGGTTGGAGAATGTGGAGAAGACTCCAGGTTATAGGGGAGAAGACTTCTAAAGACTTAACCTTGAGTATCATTCCTGAGAAGGTTTTAAAACTTAGGTGAAAACAGGCAGAAACATCAAAAATACAGAAATCAATTTACAAATTCCATGCAATTTCTAAATGCGTGGAATTTTAGGGAGAAAGATGACATGGCCTCCGACCTGGGACACCAGGCTTACCTGAGAGCTGACCATTTCTTCTTCTTTCCAGTTGTCCTGTAGATTTCTTTCTCAGACGGCATTTGTTGAGAAATCACAGCTGCATCAGAAGAAAATGCCCTTAACTTGTGGGGATGAGCACTGGCTGTTATATGGAACCCAACTTGACAATAAACTATTTAAAAAAATAAAAAAGAAGAAAATCCCCTTAAAGGCACCAAGAGAACTTCTCACGAGAAACGTGCTCACTGGCAAGTAGGACTTTCAAATAAAGAAGGGCCCAACTTCCTAGTTTTTTTGTGTCAGGAGCTTATCAGAAACTAAGACTACCTACCTGGAGACCAATGTCTGCGTTTTCCTTCTGTAGAGTCAGGGGTTTCCACTACCACAGAATCTCGAGACTTCTTCTACACCATAGTAAGGAACAGTGTGCTGTGCGGACCTAATCCTCCCACACTCACATAGAGGAGACCCTGTTACCTCTCCTTGAGCAAAAGGCTGCACTCAACTCTCATAATTTAATGGGAAGCCTTCCTGCTTAACCCTGGCCTCACCTGGAGGTAGGTAGAATCACCTGGAGCACGTTAACTAAATCGACACTGTTTCCATCGACACTAATTGAAAGAATCTGAGGAGGGGCCACACAGCAAGTGTTGGTTTTGAGACTTCACACAGGAACCCACTGGTAACCATTTGGGGAAGTAAGGAAGGCTATGGTTCTTATCAGGATTTAAACCCATTTCTTCTCCACTGATCAGAGCTTCTGGACATTAGGAAAAAGAGAGTTACAAATTTAAGAGCTGAATACACTTTCAGCTCTTCAGCCAGCCTTTTCTATCTCTTCCTCATTCTCAGTGACTGGGCTCTAAGGAGTTACAGGATTCTTCCCAATTCTCCCACTCACTTGGCTTGGAGAAACTACTCCCCGCACTGGGAATAAAACTGTCTCACCTGAGCTACACTCTTAGTGCTGAACCCAATGCTACCACGCAGCCCCTGCCTCAGAGATCTGAAACAGTTTAAAGAATATGGGTCTCTGGTCTTGGCCTGGGCAAACCAGTAATCTTTGTCAACGAACAGCCTCTGGGCCTCAGTAAGACAAAGGAATTCAGTGAAGTCATGAAGATAAAGGAGGACATCCCCAATCTTCGAAACCCACCACATTTGCCAATTCCTGATCTCCATGACATTTATTCATCCGATGACACCACCAAGAGCTGCCTATGACCCGGGGTGACTAAAGGGAGCCACCTCTAGTTACCTCCTTTCGTTGGAAAGAGTCCTTCACATTTTCCTTTCATAGGTCTTTCTAAGGATGATGGCATCATCATATTTTACTTAGATTCCCATCCCACATCCCAGCGCTACACGTCGGAATACCCATTGGCCTTACATGTCTCTCGTCTCAACTAAGCAGTTAGTGAGGACACTCTCACCACAACACAGGCACAGAACAATGTTTGTGATGCTTCTGTAGCTGGAACCAAAAAGCAAGAAACACAGAATTGGAGATACAGAGACAACTCAGAAATAAAACAAATAGAAGTGATTTTTCTACATACAGTCTCAGTTGTGCAACCTGGGACAGGGGTCTTTCTCCACATGAGGATGTCATATGCTAATTCTTTACCTTGTATATTTTCTATGTCTTACCTGGGGCTACAAGATAACTACGACTGGAATTTGTTTCTCCTACTTATGGGGTGTCTGTTACACACATGTGTACATACATAGCATGTGCATGTTCACTTCATACACACAACAAAACAATACCTCCACACCCCTTATGAGGGGGGGCACATACCTGGATTAGCTGCCATGGTGGCATGCTTTAGAGTCCCTGGATATGTCCGGACTGGGCCATTCAAACTAAAACAGATTTAATCAAGCTCTGTGCCTTCTGTAAGGGACCCAGAAGGGAAAGCATTGGGAGAAAGGAGACCTGGTGGCTCACAGGGCAGATTAAAAAGGTTTGATCAGAAGTCGCATTATCTTGTGACTCTGTAGGGTGTTGTCTAGGGAACGTACTAGTGAGAGGGGCTGGTATCAGTCAAGACCCTGTAAAATGCCTGTCTAGGAGCACCGGGGGGCTCAGTAGGTTAAGCTGATTGTTCTTGATCTCATAGTTCATGGGTCCAAAATCTGTGTTGGGTTGTGTGCTGGCAGCAGAGCCTGCTTGAGATTCTCTCTCCCCCACTGCCCCTCCCATACTTATGTTCTCTCTCTCTCTGTGTGTCTCTCTCTCTGTCGGAATAACGAAATAAACTTAAAAATATACTGGCTGTGAAAAATAAATTCCAAATAGCAGTTTCATGGAGTACTTTAGCCAGAAGTTCACCAGTACCCATATAGAATCACTAATATATCCATCATAATATCACCATATTCACAAAGAGGACAAAGTGGTAGAATAGATAAACCAGGGGGGAAAAGATGACACATAATGTAAATCCTAAGGCTGCTGAGAAAATGGATTACTAGGTATGTTATGCCATTGCGTTAGTACATAAGTGACAGATTCCTTCAGTTACCTACAAGCTTAAAGACGATAGTTAAACATCGCTGGTGGGAATCACACTTCATTCATCACACATCCCTGTTAACACATAAAACCATCATGTTTATTAATTAAAATATATTAAGTTTACACAGACTAATTTATGCATTTCAAATCCACCCAACTCAACAAGTCCTTGTTCAATATACAGAATACAAACGTTAAAAAGACCATTCATGTGCTGACATAATGATGTGGGAGTAGTCTTTCCATAAATTTGAGGCCTGAGGTAATTCTTGAGACATGTGCATGTACAACTGTATGCCATTCTTGGGAAGAGGTAGCTATCCTCTTTCTGGTGTCTGTGAAGACGTCTTCATGGCAGCTGTAACAACTCATATGCCCTCTTGCTATTATGAAGATCTACCAGTACTTCACTGGACTGCCACCTCTTTTTTCTTTAAGACCATATCGTGAAACATTTTATTTCTAATATTGAGAAAGATTTTAGTTTTAATAAATGGAGAAGCATGGTGTTCTGAACACCTATTCATGATAACTTGCATCAATCTTATAACCACAAAGAGTATCTCCATTTAGACTTTCTTCACATGTTGTACATCATATCGTCCTTTATCTTCCGTGGAAAATTAGATACGCACGACTCCAGCCTAATGAAGAAGGGCATGTCTTATCTTTGATGCAACAACAATCAGCCAATGGTTTCAAATACCTGCTGGGAATAAATGAATAATCTGCAGTGACTTGAGAGGAGAAATACATTAATATTTGCTACTCACTAATCCCAAACAGGGTCAATGTAAAAAAAAAAAAAAAAGAAAGAAAGAAAGCACATTATGAAATTAATTATACCTACTCAAAAACACATCCACTGTATCTTTGGAACGAGAATAGCACCTACGTTTTTTAAGTGTTTAACTTTCTCCTATTCCCTACAAGTATTTTGATATAGTGTCTGAAGAGAGTGACTGATGTACTGCTATCTACTTGATTTCTGTAACATTATTGACCTTTGATGTTCAATTTAATACTTTGGTCAGTCTATCTTTCCAGTTACTTTCATAAATACACTCTCTGGTGTTTGCTAAAGGGTATTGTAAAATGATGGTCTTTCCTCATTCATTACATTTCTAGGGCTTGTATCAAGGGTGCATTTCATGATATTGAGCAAAGATGGAATTCTAGGCAAAGGGGAGGCCACTGTCTTTCCGTTTCACAGTTTTGCTCCTATGTGATAACTAGAATGTTGAGTAAGTTGTGACTTTCAGGGGGAGCCTGCCACATTGTTTACATTTGTATGGTTACTCTCTAATAGGAATTCTCTGGTGTCCAGTAAGGGCTGAGGGTCACGTACAGGCACTGACATTCTTTTTACATTTTCAAGGTTTCTCTCTTGTGTGAATTCTGTGATGTCTGGTAAGGTTTGAGTGCTTGTTAAAGGCCTTGCCACATTCTTTACATTTGTAAGGTTTTTCACCAGTATGGATTCTGAGATGCTGAGTAAGGCCTGAGTGCTCGCAAAAGGCCTTGCCACATTTCTTACATTGGTAAAGTTTTTCTCCAGTATGTATTCTGAGATGTCGAGTAAGGCCTGAGTGCTCACGAAAGGCCTTGCCACATTTCTGACATTCGTAAGGTTTCTCTCCTGTATGAATTCTGAGGTGTCCAGTAAGGTTTGCGTACTGGCTAAAGGCCTTGCCACATTCTTTACATTTGTAAGGTTTTTCTCCAGTATGAATTCTGAGGTGTCCAGTAAGGTATGCGTACTGGCTAAAGGCCTTGCCACATTCTTTACATTTGTAAGGTTTTTCTCCAGTATGGATTCTGAGGTGTCGAGTAAGGCCTGAGTGCTTGCAAAAGGCCTTGCCACATTTCTTACATTGGTAAGGTTTCTCTCCATTGTGGATTCTGAGGTGCTTGGTAAAGTTTGAGGGTTGGGCATAGGACTTGCCACATTCCTTACATTGGTAAGGTTTCTCTCCAGTCTGGATGCGGTGATGTCTAGTGAGATAGGAGTGCCTGTTAAAGGCCTTGCCACATAGTTGACATTTGGCAAGTCTCCCTCTAATGTGGATTTGCCCATGTCTGTTTAGTGATGGGCAGTCCTTAAAGGTTTTACCACATTCTTCACATGTGTATAGTTTGTCTCCAGCACGCGCTCGCTGAGGTTGAGATAGTGTTGAGCGCCAATCAAAGACGGTGCCACAGTCCTTAAAAGTGTACCCTTTCTCTCCAGGACCAATCGTCTTCTGTGTATTTAGTCTTGGTGACTGACTAACCGTGTTTCCAGATTTATTACATGTGTACGCGTTTTTTCCCACACAAATTGTCTGATGATCGCCAGCACTGGAGGTCAGCTTCAGACCTTTCCCTCGTTCGTTATATTTACAAGGATTCTCTTTCTTTCTTTTTTTTAATTTATTTATTTATTTATTTATTTATTTATTTATTTTTTACAAATAGTTTATTGTCAAATTAGTTTCCACATAACACTCAGTGTTCATCCCCACAAGTGTCCTCCTCCATGCCCATCCCCCCTCCCCCCCACATCCATCAGTCCTCAGTTTTTGTCAGCAAGGATTCTCTTTCAGATGCGTACTCGTCTGTGTAATATGTTTAGATCTTTGAGACAAGACTCCCTCATCTTTATTCCATTCAAAATGGCTTTCTGGCAAAGGAGTATGCAGACATTTGTTAACGTTTGAGCCCTGGTTCAATTTCTCCTCAGATCCACTATAAACAGCAATTCGATGTCCATTCAGAATCGTCTGGTAATTTTCTAGGGTTGACTTTGTGACGCACCCCTCGATTCGATTCCACTTAACACTTTCTTCTTCAGTTTTCAATCTATGATGTTCAGAATCATTTGACTGAAAGGTCAATCCAATCCTATTTTCAACTTGGTTCAAATTTTTATTTTCAACATGAATGAGGTCACTTTCCAGATTTTTCAGATTTTCTTTTGACAAATATTTATGTTTGAATATTTGATTTGAGGTTTTGGTTACTGAAACACACAGCCTGATAGAAGTAGCTAACTTAAAAGGGGAGGTTTTTGCCAAATACTTGATATTTTTCACCATGTGGGGCAGTGAGATTCTTCTTATGGGCAGATGTCTCCATTTGGATATGTCCTTCCTGATATGTTTCATGCCCTTCACTCTCCCCATTGTTGTCCCAGTCTATCATTAAGTGTAAATCATTCTCAAGGCCCCTATGTTCCCCCCCCACTGACACTGTTTGGAGAGAAGGTTCTAAGGATGGCTGTGGCAGGAGACTCTGGGTGCATTGTGAAGATAAAACTGATAAATAAAAATACCAAATAACAGGAAAGTAAAATCATCCCACTTACTACTCGCAGATGAATATACTGAAGATCTCTATTATACAGCCTTAAAATCATCCAGATAAAGTCAGGTAAATGGTTCCTCCGTTAACACAAAACTTGCACACAGCACATACAGCCAAATAGATAATTTCGTAGCATTGTCATGCTACAGTGCAAATCATTTTCCTATACCTCAATAATACCTCAAATAATCAGTAACACACAAGCCCAAAATTACCACCGAAGGAAACTTAAACATTAAACTAAAATTAGCAAAGTAGGATACAGAAAAAGTAAGACCACATTAACCATAGGAAGCATTGGCTTTCAGAAAAGATCAACACTGATAGACCTATCAATCAAGTAAGAATGAAAGAGAAGAGACCAACTTTACTTACAGCAGTGAAGTGAAAGCAGACTTCACTGATACCACTGAAGTATAATTATACCTAATACCATTGAAAGAAAAATGAGTATGAGGCAACAATGACTAATTATATGTCCACATATTGATACCAATAGATGAGAATGAATTCAAAAAACGATATAACCACCTATACTCCATCACGAAAAAAGGATCACTACTGCCAACAACTAAGTAGATTGAAAGGGGAATGTAGCCAAAACATGGAAAGAGCCTAAGTGTCCATCCACTGAAGAATGGGTCAAGAAGATGTGGTTTATGTATACGATGGAATACTACATGGCATTGAGGAAGAATGAAATCTGGCCATGTGTAGCAACATGGATGGACCTTGAGGGTGTTATGCTGAGCGAAATAAGTCAGGCAGAGAAGGACAGCTACCATATGTTTGCACGTATAGGAGGATTAGGAGGAACTTAATGGAGGACTGTGGGGGAGAAGAAGGGGGAAAATAGTGGGGCAGAGGGAGGGAGGCAAACCATGAAAGACTCTTGAATGCTGAGAACAAACTGAGGACTGATGGGGTGGGGTAGAGGGGAAGGGGTTGATGGGCTGGAGGAGGGCACTTATTGGGATGGGCACTGGGTGTTATATGGAAACCAACTTGACAATAAAGTATTTAAAAAAAAAAAGAAAGAAAGGCTAATTTAAAAATAAACAAAAAGAAATCCAAGAAACGAAAATCCCAAACTAACTCCAAAGAAGGGAAAGTCCTATGTCTCATAAATTCACTGGATAACTCCAACAAACGTTGTATGAGAAAGTACTGTAAATCTCCTCAACTATTTCCAAGAGGTGAAGATAAGGGAAAACATGAAAATACTCTTTGTCATACCAGAAAGGAAAATATGAAAATCATCTCTGTGATATCAGCATTATCAGGTTACAAAATCAACTGTAATGAAGGCTACAGACTCCTAACAAAGTATCTCTGTTCACAGATCACAGGATCTATAGAAAACTCTCATGAATCCTTACTTTTATTTTGTATTATTTTGGTCAATGCTTGTATTATTTCTGCTAAATTTTTTACTACTTTTGATTTTCCTAATTTTAATGGTATAAATACTTCAGATAAGGAAAACATGAAATAAATAACATTACACCAAAAGGAACTAGAAAAGAAGACAACTGAAATTTAGTAGAGGAAGAAATAATAAGGCAACATCTGAAATTATTTTATTTAGAAAGAAAAGTGAGAAGTAAATAAAATAGAGATCAGACATAACATTGAAAGTAATGCCCAGTTTAACGAGAAGAATAACAAAATTGGCAGTGCTTCAACTACATATACAATGATATACTAACAAGTCAAATAAGTAGGAGAGAAATCCACTGGGGTGCTTGTGTGGTTCACTTGGTTAAGCATCTGATTTTGGATCAGATCTTGATCTCAGCGTTAGTGAGTTTGAGCCCTGCATCGGGCTCTGTGTTCATAACTCAGGGACTGGCCTTTGCTTTGGATTCTGTGTCTCCCTCTCTCTCTCTGACCCTCCCCTGCTCATATTCTGTCTCTCTCTCACACAGAAGGAAATAAACAAATAAAAAAAAGATTTCCACTTAATTCCTAAAAAAGCACAAGTTACTAACACTGAAGTATGACTCTTGAGCCCAAGAATTCAGGAATCTTCTTATACCTATAAGAAAAATAAAAGTTGAATTCAAAGTAAAAAGTCTCTCAGCACAAAAAAGCCCAAGATCACATGCATTCTTCGGTTAATACGGAAATGTAAAAAAATAATAACTAAAGACAATCTTTTCAAAATCCTACAAATAGTGGAAGAGTAGAAACATTCAGAACTATCCTGTGAGGATATTACTCTGACTCCAAGCAGGATAAACACAATATAAATTAAAGAAGTCTGGCTTGTCTGATAGAAGTCTTGTCACTCTGGCTTTCTTTTGACATCCAGTTGCATGGTATCTGTTTTTCCATTTCCCCACGATTGCCAATCTTCAGGTGTCTTTATGTCTACATGAGTCTCTTAGAGGAAGCAAATCGTTTTGTTGTTGTTGTTGCTGTGTTGTTGTTTTTACCATTTTGATACTCCTGGATCTGGATGTCTGTTTCCTTCCAGGATTATGGAAGATTTCTCCTATTATTCTTGAAATAAATGTTCTGTTCCCTGTCCTCTCCCTTTTTCTCCTGACCTCCATAATAAAATTATTATTACACTTCATGGAGACTCTGAGTTCCCCAAGTGAATCCTATTGCATTATTCTTCTCTTGTCTTTTGCTTAGATTCATTATTTTTCCCTTCTAAGTGTCAAAGTCATTGCTCTTTAATTGCAGCCTGCTGTTCATTGCTAAGCCTGTTTCCAATCTTCCAATTTTTTGAGAGAGATACAGAGAGTGAAAGCAGAAGAGAGGTAGAGAAAGAGGGAGAGAAAATCTCTATCAGGCTAGAGGCAGTCACTACAAAGATCAAGATGGGGCTCCATCTCCCAAACTGTGACATCATGACCTGAGCCAAATTCAAGAATTGGATGCTTAATTGACTGACCCACCCAGGTGTCCCTCAATCTTGTTCATTGCATTGTTCACCTCTGTTTGATTCTTTTTTAATTGTTTTAGCTCCCTGGTACAGTTATCACTATTATTTTCTCAACCCAGAAGTATCCTTATGAGTGTTGCCTAAATTCTCCATCAAGTGTGTTACTAATAACTGTTTCACTTAATTTTCTCTTCATGGCCATATCTTGTTCTTTGACGTTGTAGGAATTCTGCCATCTTGGCATTGTGTCTAAGGTTCTGCCTTTCTCTGTATGTTAGAAAAGACAATTATGTCTCCTGCTAGATCATTTAAGCCAGTGGCCTGCAGATGTACTCTGTGACTGCTATGAACAGTGTAGGATCCCTGGCCTGAATATGTAAGTCATAACTAGATGAGCTGTGGTCTGCTTGTGACTCCAGACCTGATATCAACTCCACCAGAAATGAGGCCCTGCAAAACTGTGTGGTCAGGAAATGTGGTGTAGGCAGCAGCTTGTGCTGGTCTCATGGGGCAGGGGCAGACCTTGCTGGGACTGAGGCAAGCTTGATAGACAAAGGCACTACAAACTGAGCAAAGGGAGGTGGGGGCTTGGAGTAAGCAAGACAGATATCCAGTGTCCCTACTGAGCTACTTCCCTCAGGGGGCTCTATGTTCATACCAAGGGACAGGGGAGAGAAGGAGCTCCAGCTGGGTCTTTAGTTCCTCAACAAGCACCTCAGTGAATGTTGCCTGACAGGGAAGTGCTTCTAGTGTAGTGAATTATCTCCCGCCCTGTGTGTTCCACTCATTCTTCAGATGACTTTGCCACATTTACTAACCCCACGTTGTGCTTCTTTCCAGAAGCAGCACACTGCCCTCTTGGCTCTATCCAAGCCAAGCCTGATGATCTTTAAAACTCAGACAGGCTTTACGACAGGCTAGCTGCCAGAGCTTTTCATTTTCCAAGCCAATGGTTTTGGCGAAACTTTCTCCTTAAGCATTCCCATGTGTGCTCCTGTCTCACGTGACCTTCTCCTTGACCATGGCTCTCTGCCCTCTGCAGCACTGCAATCCCTTTCTCCCTAAACCATGTCTTTAAACTTTCTGTCCTCTTCAGTGTGAGTGGCCTTTTCTTTCCCAGAAGTTGGGGACTTGGTTCTGTCAGGGTTCAGGACCATTTCTGGGATTTTTAGAACGATTTGTCAATTATCCAGACGTATTCATGAGAACTGAGGAGTCTAGAGTTCTGCCATTCCGCTGCCATTTTTCTCCCCTCTGAATACTCCACATATGTAAAACTCATCCATAGTTTACATTTTTGGAGAATACAAACACAACACATAAAAATTAGTTGTGTTTCTGTACAAAAAATGTTTACATTTTAACATAATGATAGAAGTCAAACCTACTTTAAGACTATAAAATATTGTGCAGGAATTGAAGGAAGAAACAAATGGAAAGATATCCATGTTCTTGCACTGGAATACTTAATCTGTGAGCTATCAGTAGTGCTCAAAGTGCTCTACAGATTTAATAAATCTCTATCAAAACCCAATGCCATATTTGGCAGGTATATCAACATCCATCTAAACATTCATATGGGTTTCACAGGGTAACATATACCCAGAATAATGCCAGAAATGAAGGGCACCTTGGTGGCAAACACTTCCTAATTTAAAGCATACTACAAAGCATAGTTATCAGCTTTAAATCCTTGAGACATAAAGACAGGCATAGAAGAATGGACAACTGATGCCGAGCTAGATGTGTACTTTTCCAAGGTTAATGTGTATGACAATGAACTGAAGTCTAATTAAATTCAGATTCTGACTTGGATTTCAGGCAGATGTCTGAGTTCCCATATTTCTCTCAAGTTGCAAGTGATGCTAACATAGTCGTCTCTAAAACACACTTAAATTCTAAAACGAAACAAAACAGAAGAAAAAACAAAGGAAAGAAAAGAAAAACAAGAACTCATGAGGACTTTGAAGTTAAAGATTATTGCGGAAATTACAACTTGTAACCTCAAGAACAATAGCAACTGTTCTTGAACATTTACTACACACTATACATCGTTCTAACACTTTTCCTAAATCCCCCCCCAAAACTCCACAGTGACCGATGAGAACATTAGAATGGATTTTCATCTTAACAGAATACTTTGGGAAAACTGTAGTAATAGTGCAGCTCGAGTTTTAGTCCTAGATTATCTGACTTCGAATTCATCAATTGGAACACATAGACCACTATATGGAGGAAACCATAAATACAGTTCAGAGCACGTTTTGAAGTGAAGAAAGTAGTATAAACATGACTAAAACACAGAACTCATCGACCAAAAGAGAAGACGAAGGATACAATACAAAATAAGAAAATTAAAACTCGAATAAAAAAATAACTGTTACAGAATTGAACTGTTTTGGTCATTGAAAACAAGAAATCTCTTCAGGGGCTTAAAACGTAACTTCTGTCTTCACTATAAACACCTCAGTAATTATGGAAGCTAGAGTCCTCAACTAAAGGCCTTCCTAAGAACACAGCACATAAATACTTGCTCCAAATTAAGTATTATATTGTAACCATTAAACAGTGGTGTTTGGATAAAACCTTTCTGTGTTCATCAAAATTAGAGATCTATTTGAGGTGGAAGCTTTTTGTGTCGTCCAAACGCACCACAGAGACAACACTCACTTTGATACAACGACGTAGCTATTGTTTGTGAATCCCCTAGGATTTTCAAAAGTTTTGTCTCATTGATCTTTCCTGCTGAATTATAGTTAACATATTTAAGACAGTTGAGTATATATGATGCATATTTATATTTTTTCCTAGAACAACAGAGAACTGATAAGGAACAGTACATCTGTGACATGAGTATAGAACCAAATGGAAACTTTCAGCAGCAAGGCTTGATTGATTTACAATTTCCACTTTCTACACTAGTAACTCTAGCAAACATAAGAGAGAGCCTTCATTCTTTAAAGAGACTAAAAACAACATTACAGGACATCTGAAGTTTGATTGGAGGCTAAGTGAAAGGAAACGTAGCTCTACAACCTACCCTCAGTCCTTCTATGTGAGAAATTCTATTCTGCTGCCCTTATCTAAATGCTGGAGAACTCAGGAGTGGGGAGGCAAGATGGCAGAGAAGTAGGGAGCTCCGTGGATGGCAAAGAAAACAATCATAAAACTAATAGGCAACCGAGAGAATGGGAAAAGATAGTTGCAAAGGACCTATCAGATAAACGGACTAGTATCCAAAATCTATAAGGAACTCACCAAACACCACACCTGAAAAACAAACAATCCAGTGAAGAAATGGGCAGAAGATATGAGCAGACACTTCTCCAAAGAGGACATCCAGATGGTCAACAGACATATGAAACGATGCTCAGCGTCCCTCCTCATCAGGGAAATGCAAACCAAAACCACACTGAGATACCACCTCACGCCAGTCAGAGTGGCTAAAATGAGCAAATCAGGACTGTAGATGCTGGTGAGGACGTGGAGAAAAGGGCACCCTCCTACACTGTTGATGGGAATGTAAACTGGTGCAGCCCCTCTGGAAAACAGTGTGGAGGTTCCTCAGTAAACTAACAATAGAACTCCCCTATGACCCAGCAATAGCACTGCTAGGAATTTACCCAAGGGATCCAGGAGCGCTGATGCATAGGGGCACATGTACCCCAATGTTCACAACAGCACTCTTAACAATGGCCAAAACATGAAAAGAACCTAAGTGTCCACCAACGGATGAATAGATCAAGAAGATGTGGTATATATATACAATGGAATACTACACGGCAATGAGAAAGAATGAAATCTGGCCATTTGCAGCAACATGGATGGAACTAGAGGGTGTTATGCTGAGCGAAATAAGTCAGGCTGAGGAGGACAATACCTAAGCCATAGGTGGCTTCGGAGGAACTTAACAGAGGACTATGTGGGAGAAGAAGGGGGAAAATAGTAGGGGAGAGGGAGGGAGGCAAACCATGAGAGACTGTTGAATGTTGAGAACAAACTGAGGGCTGTTGGGGGTGGGGAAGATGGGAAGCGGGGTGATGGGCATGGGGAAGGGCATTGTTGGGATGAGCACTGGATGTTACATGGAAACTAACTTGACAATAAGCTATTTAGGACAAAAAAAAACAAATGCTGGAGAGCTCAGAAAAAAAAATAAAAATAAAAACAACATGAGATGTAGAAGTGAATTTCCAGGTTAAATGAGGTGACTTATGCCCATCTTTCAGTACATCCACCGAAGGTATTTTTTTAAATAGTTTATTGTCAAGTTGGTTTCCATATAACACCCAGTGCTCATCCCCACAAGTGCCCTCCTCTTTGCCCATCACTCCCCATTCTCTCCCCCTACCTCCATCAGCCCTTAGTTAATGTTACACGGAAAAATTATTAACCTATCGTGCAGGGATCTTGCAGGGAGCACAGAGCAAATGAAGTGCAGAGACCTGTAATGGTTCACAGTGGTGTCAGGTGCCTAGCATTCCTGAAAGGACATATAACAACTGCTGGGAAATACATGTCCAGAGCAGTAAGGACGTACATCACAAGGAAAAACAAATGTGGTAAATCCCATCCCCAGTATCATCAGTAGAATATTAAGCATAAATAAACAATATCTTCCTGATAACAAGAATCTTTGCTTAAAGATAGTACATTGGAATTTCCTAAGAACTATACATAAAAGAAGATGTTAAAATTGGGAAAACAATAATAAACAAAACTATATTTTTATAACCAATGAAACAAGGAGCAAGTCAATACAGTGTATAGAATAATCTATAAAAGGAAGGACCATGTCACTGTATTAATAATGTTATTTTTCATTATCAAGATACACCATTTCAATATCCTACTGCATGGATAACAATCTTAGCGTGTCTGTGTATTACACACACACATATATTTGTACACAAGTATAAAATATAAATACATGTATATAGGGAAGCTTTTCTTTTTTAGCTCATGAGACATAAAAACACTCATCATGGGGGAATGACATCATAAAGCTGGTGACATAGGTAGTTCCTACTTCAGTACTTCTCAGAATCAGCTCTCTTGGCAACTATTCCCATTGGACATTGCTGGGAAAATCTCAATAACCCAAAATAACCAGTACAGAAAAATGAATTCTTCTCCTTCCATGAAACACCAATGTGAAATGGGAGTAGAACATGGTACCCTACTTAATTTTATTGGTTTCTACAAGTGACAGACATTCTCTTTCCACTCAGGTCCGAATGGGTCTAAGGACAGCCTAGGCCATGAAACAACATAGGGACATCTAGCCTAAAACCTGGGTAGGCTGTTTGAAGCAGAAATCATCTCAGTGCTGCTGACTGGTGACCTGCTTCCCAATTAATCACTGCTCTACACACAGTTCAGAGCAGGGGACTAGACTCATCACAGGGCTCAGTGGAAGTGAGGGAAGTCCTGCCAGCTGTGGTCAGGATCCTTGGAGGACACCCACCAACACTGGACCAGACCTATTTTTGGCTTATATTCCTGCAATGCCAGTGCTTCCGGAAAATGCCCACATGCCTTGCTCACTCTGACTATTAGTGTCCGGCAGCCTTTTTCATCTTTAACGTCAACTTTGTCCTGTGACATCTTCAAGCTATTCCCACAGTGTCCCCGCACCAACAACCTACACACATCTGGGTCTGGGAAAGTACCGTTTTCTATGGCACCCAACAGCATCTGGCCCACGTACCACCAGGGAATTCTTTAATCATGAGAAAAGGATCGGACTTCCCTCAATCCCAGAAAACCACCGTGTTGGTTGCCAATCACCATCTCTGTCACATCTGTTGATCACAAGAATTTTTCTAAGGCCTTGCAGGGACCAAAGAGAGCTTCCTACCTGAGTTTTCCTCATATTTCAGGAGGTTTCCATATTTGCTTTTGGTAGAACCTATCTTCCTCTCAAAGTATACTATCCTCATAACTCTCTCCGTACCAAGTGCCTGAAGGAATCCTCTGGAACATTGACAGTGTTTTCCTGTTCCTTCCATTGAAGTGGTGACAAGATTGTATTGAAATATGAGAGATGGCTCAGTTGATTCAATTACCAGCCATGTCTCATTATATTAAAAAACTGTAGAGGTACCTGGGTGGCTCAGTCAGTTTAGCACCTGACTTCAGCTCAGGTCGTGATCTCATGGTTGTGAGTTTGAGCCCTGCATCAGGCTCTGTGATTACAGTGCAGATTCTGCTTGGGGTTCTCTCTCTTTCACTCTCTATGTTCCTTCCCATTCTCTTTCTCTCTAAGGTAATGAGATACCTTTAAAAATATTGAAAATTATTAGGTGCTAAGAAATAAGAAGGCCTCCATTCTTTTCTTGGGGGGGGAGGGGGGTGGAGGGAGTCTACCCAACACAGGAAAGAACAGCTGTCATGCCTATATCATCAGAATGGAGAGGAGGAGACAGAAGAACTGGAGATGATTTGGAAAGAAAACAAGTAAAATTTATCCTATCATTCAGAGTCACTCGTGCAGCCTAGGACATATGTCCTTCCCCACATGAAGAATCTATGCCAATGCTTCAGGCTAGGTTTTTAAAAAAAATCTCTTATCTTGGGCTGCATTATCACTCTTAATAGAATAGTGTTTTCTTCCTACATTTAGAACATCTACCAAACTCTCAGCACTGTCCATATTTGTTTCCTTCCAATAAAGGTGAACACAGCCCATAACTCATGAATCTCCAAATGTTTAGCTCATCAAATTGTTCCACTAAAGTGAATAAGTTGGATGAGGTCACTCCCAAGAACTGAAAAGTATAGAGACTAAGGAAATCGTCCTCTGTGTTCTTCTCCAATTGAGTAGGAAGGAAATGCATTAAATAAATTACATGGAATTTAATAAGCTCTCTGTAGAATTACTCCTATATTCAAATTAACATTTGAACACCATGTCATTTTATGCAAACAAATCTTCAAATCCCTGCACAAGTCATAGCAGCAACAGTCCATGAACATTAGAACACGGAAATAGAATACTCCTACATGAGTATCAGCAATTTAAGTTAATTAAAATAGGAATTACAGGAGGAGATTCTCAAACTAAGACACACAGAGACTTAGGAGACATAAATTCAGTACAAACGATGTAGAAAATTATTTCCATTCTCAACAATCCATACTTGTTGGTTGTCAGGAAATTATCAATTTTGAGATTTGAAATATCCTCATTTGAACATATTCCAATTCCTTCTGAAGATCTAGGTTCACACACACACACATATATGCACGCATTCTTCTTCTTGATTAGTACTGTTACTCCAAAATCAATCCTTAATTTCATATAACATATTGCATTCTGGGTATGTCAAAACCATGAAAATCTGAGTTACATATGCTCACAAAAACCACACTAGGAAAGAAAACAAAACAAAAAAGAACTCAGGTTCAGACGTTAAATAGTGATTGAAAATTTTTTTTATATAATGGTTATTTTTTTCTGAGAGAGAGACAGCGTGAGCAGGGAAGGGTTAGAGAGAGAGAGAGAGAGGGATACATAATCTGAAGCAGGCTCCAGGCTCTGAGCTGTCAGCACAGAGCCCAACGCGAGGCTTGAACCCACAAACCGTGAGATCATGACCTGAGCCAAAGTCAGATGGTTCACCGACTGAGCCACCCAGGTGCCCGAGTGATTGAGAATTCTGTAGTGATATCTTATATTTGTGGTGACTTTGTTCAATTAGCAGTTGTTAAGTAGAACCACTGTGCATTATTTTGTGAGCCAAGGATCAATAAGCAAAGAAGAAATAATTTACTACTCATGGACCATGGAGGAGGTATGCAGTTTGTCATGAAGTGCAAGACAGAGAGGTCAAGGTTGAGTACAGGCAGAGAGGATGACAGGAACTGGAGAAGATGCCTTTTTTGGGGTCCATGGTTGGAGTGCTTTGGATTTCCTGGGCTAAGTCTAAAGTACACGATATGCATCAACATGAGTGCAGTATGGCAGCTGCTCTCGGCAGGGGTCTTTTCTAAGGGACATACAAGGTAAATATATGAGAGTGGACATTCTTATTCAATTATTGGGGAATTCTTAACAGGAACTTCTATTTGCTTATGACTGTGGGGCTGTCATCTAGTGAGTTTGCTATTGGGTGGAGCTAGAGTCAGTTCAAAGTCCCTGCAGCCAGCCTGGTTATACAAAATGGATTCCAAGGCAGCAGTAGCAAGAAATTGTTCAGCCACTCTCTCAATAATACTTCTATATCATCGTGATTAAAAGCACGTAATGCCCCAGCACTTACAAAAAGGAAGACAAGATAGAATATGTAAACTTTGGGAGAATTAAGTTCAAATAATTTGAGGTTAAGGCCACTGGGAAAAGAGATTATTTGTGCTCTCAGCCTACAGCTTAAACAAGTACAAGTGACCCTTGAATAAAGCAGGGGTTCGGTGTACCCACCAGGCATGCAGTTGATAATCCTTGTAAAAGTTTGACACCCCAACACGCCATTTTAATAGCCTACCACTGACAGAAAAATCACTCAATTACAATATACTTGATATTTTATAGGGGTGTTTTAGGGTATTCCTACCATCAAAGAAGCTCAAAAAAAGAAAATATTAAGGAAATCAAAAGGAAGAGTAAATACATTTACACTACCGTACTATGCGTACATCTGCCTATAAGTTGGACTCACACAGTTCAAACCCATGTTGTACAAGAGTCAAATGTACTTTGTGTTCCTGTCTATTTACCTGCAACCTTGAATAATAATGGGGCAGGCTAAGGTTGGATTAGGATGCCACTTCTCTCATTATAAGTCAGAGTTGACATATTAAAGTGCATTCAGGCTTATTAATGGATATATATTAATTTCAAATGTACCCTAAACAAAACTGATACTACTGATACTACTCTTATATGTCATTCACAAAAAGCATCCCTGTGTAGTCTTCCTTCATATGTAGTACCGAACAGTGTCTAATCTTCCAAGGAAAAGTCGGTAAGCATGAATTTTCTCTCATAAAAGAGCCCCTCATATCTGTAAGACAACAACAATCAAATCATTTTGCATGACATAAGCAATAAAGCCATAGTAGGAGAAGATTTATGAGTAAAAGTAATACTATGTACCATGAAAAAAAAACAACAACCCCTTATATATGGTCCACAGAAACAGAGAATAATTATCCTTCTTCAGACATCCATTCCCCCTTTCAGGCATCTTAAAAATACAGTTCACCATTCAATAACATGGGTCTAAACAGTGTATGTCCACTTATACACAGATTTTTTAAAAATGTAAATCCAATGAGCTACTATAAATCTGGATTCATTATAGTTTCCTTAACCTTTTGTTTTCTCAAGCTTACTTAATCATGACAATACCACTTATAATACAGACAACAAACAAAGAATGGAGTGGTTGACTGGTAATGTTCTAGGTAAGGCTTCAGGTCAACAACAGGCTGTTTCCATGGAAAAGCAGGTAAGGTTTTAAGTTCTGGGGATTCAAGAGATGCCCACATATTTTCAATGGTGGAGGGGTTAGTGCCCCTTACACTTACACTCATGTAAGTGATTTCGGGGTTTCAACTTTGGATTTTCCTCTAAATAACCACTCCGATTTAGAATCATGTCTGAAAAGTGGTATTGACCTACTGCTTCCTGCTGTGAATGCTCTGATTTTGGTTAGATTTGCCTTTTCATTCTATAGTTTGCCAAATGTCAATATTTTACAAGTTTTTTTCTAATTTTTTTAATGTTTTATTTATTTCTAGGAGAGAGAGAGAGAGACAGCGTGAGCAGGGGAAGGTCAGAGAGAGAGGGAGTCACAGACTCTGAAACAGGCTCCAGGCTCTGAGCTGGCAGTCAGCACAGAGCCTGATGCGGGGCTCGAACCCGCGAACCCCCAGATCATGACCTAAGCGAAAGTTGGATGCTTAACCGACTAAGCCACACAGGCGCCCCAATATTTTACAAGTTTTTAATCCTTTATTAAAGACTGTTTTTTANATGACCTAAGCGAAAGTTGGATGCTTAACCGACTAAGCCACACAGGCGCCCCAATATTTTACAAGTTTTTATCCTTTATAAAAGACTGGTTTTTACTGAATCGTATATTAAAACCAAAAGTCCTTCCTCCTTTATTACATTTCTAGAGTTTCTATCCATTGTGTTTTCTCTCATGTTCAGTAAAGGTTCAGTTCCAGTTAAAGATTTGCCAATATTCTTGACATCTGTAAGTTATCTCCTCAGGATGTATTATCTCATCATGAATAGTCTTGCTTACAAACTAAATGCTTCTTCATCACATCCTTTACATTTATAGGGTTTCATTCACTATGCTCTGCCTGATGTTCAGAAAGTTTGTAGTTGGGCCTAACAACTTTGCCACACACACACACTAAACTATAATGAACACACACGTGTGTGTGTGTGTGTGTGTGTGTGTGTATTTATATTTAAATATATTTATTTAGCCTTCTTCCCAGTATATATCTCCTTAGGTCGATAAGTCTTGAGTGGTAGTTAAAGACTTTGTCTCATTGTATAAATTTGTTAGATTTCTTCCCATTATGAAATCTCTGCTGTTGAGTGAGTTTTGAAGACAAATAAAAGCTATCCCAGAGTTACTACATTCTTAAATCTTCTCTCCAGTCAGGATACTATAATGTATAAGAAGATTTGAGCTTACATACGAGACTTTCCCACATTTCTTACTTTTATCCTGGCTCTCTGGAGATGGAGTTCTCTCATGTTTATCAGGATTTGATCCTTGATTCATGTTTATCACACACTCATTGCCTTGGTAACTTCTGTCTTCACTATAAACACCTCAGTAATTATGGAAGCTAGAGTCCTCAACTAAAGGCCTTCCTAAGAACACAGCACATAAATACTTGCTCCAAATTAAGTATTATATTGTAACCATTAAACAGTGGTGTTTGGATAAAACCTTTCTGTGTTCATCAAAATTAGAGATTTTAGAACAAGGGAATTATGTGTTGGTGGAAGAATAATGAACCTTACACACTGGACTTCTCAAGTCAATCACGGTTTGAATTTTTATCTTCCTTTTCAAATCTCTCATTTGCAGAATTGTGTCACTGAATGGTTAATCCAATTTTATATTTAAAATACTTTCAGTGATTATTTTCAATTTGGACTAGGTGACTTTTCAAAATTTCCAAATGTCCATCCAGAGAAAATGTAGGTTTAAAAACAGATTTTTGACTTTTGCTTCAAAGGTTCTGTTCTGCAAAGAGCTGATATAAGGTAAGGTTTCCCCCAGAAGGTTTTCTATCCTTGATCTCTCCTAGCAATAGGATTACATGACAGGATTCATTTCATTGTCTCTGTTTCGTTATACCCATCCTAATATGCATTCTACATTTCACTATACCCCATCACCTTCCCCATCATCCCTTAAGTCTAAATACTCAGGGCTACAGTGTCCATTGCTTCCAATACCACTGTACCAAATGACTCATCTTGGTCTGTCTACCAACCAGCCTAAAGGTGTTACGGAGATACAACTGCAAGATACAAAAGAAGTCATCACACTTACTACACTGACATACATATATGTAAATACCGAATGTGCAAATGCAATACCCATGATAGGACATCAGCAGAATGGAGAAACTGGAAGCACCAGGACTCTGCTCCTCCATGGAGACAAAAATAGAGCAAAGGGCTTCTTTGAGGGCTCCAGAAGCCAGTTAGAAGCATACAGCGCACCCAGGCAGGTACAAATGAAGAAGAGCCACATGGAAAAGGCAAAGAATGTTTAAGACAGTTGCCTACAGTGACTGTTCACCGTCCCTGACACTCCATGGCTACACGGTGAGAAAAGTCTTCTGTCTGTTGAGGAGAGAAACAAATGTTTGATCAATGATCAGGTTTCCTTGTTGTCCTGAAGAGCTTGCTTCTGCCACTCATTCCAGAGGAATGAGAGCACTCTCTGGATACACTGTGGTGGCTGCTCAGAAAGAAGTTGTGCATTTGTTCAAACATTGGAGAGTCTACTGAGTTGAACACAAACAGAGAGAAGAAGGTATCACGGGCCTTAAAAAGTAACTACACTTCTTAAACTTAGCAATTACAGAAATTCAGAGAGGACAATAGCCCAAAACATGGGTCACTCTCTCCAGAATTACTATAATTTGTGTCCCTCTGTACAAACCAAGTCCATAATCCTGGCCCAGAGGCAGTTATTTTCTTGGTTTTGTTTTGTTTAGTTGTTTTTTTTTTTGGGGGGGGGTGTTTGCTTTTTAATTTCCAAATGTCAACCAAAGATATAAAAAGATACAAGAAATAGAAAATTGTGTGCCAATTAGAGGAACAAAATGTATCTCCAAACCTGGTGGTAAATTAGTCAAGTACTATATATTGCCTGACAAAGATTCAAAAGAATCGTCATGAAGATGTTCACGGAGCAAGAACAAAAATAGACAGGTAACTAAATGATAGCAGGAAAACTATTCATGACCAAAATATACACCCAAGGAAACAGGACATGTAACCAACAATAAACATGAAATTGGGAGACAAAGATTACAATTCCTCAATTTAAAAACACACAAGGATCAACAACGGACTTGATCAAGCATAAGAAAGAATCAGCACAACAAAGTATTCTTGTGTTAAATTATCTACTAAGAATCAAAGGACAGAGTCTAGGGACTCATGGGACAGCAACAGAGGATTCAATACGTACATTAAGGGAATTCCCGAGGAGAGGGAAAGGGAAGCGGGCGACCATTGATATGAAGAATTAAAGTCTTCTATGTGGAAAGAAGACACAAATGCAACAAGCTCAGTCAATTCATAGTAGGATAAATGTCAAGACGTGAGCACAGTAACACAAAATTAACCCTTCAAAACTCACGGGTGAGAAGAGAAATTTGAACCAGCGTGGCAAAAACAACTCATCTCGTCCAGGAGAGCTCCTAGGAGATTAGTAATGGGATTCTCAGACCTTATGGGAAGAAGTGCACAAGCCAACATATAAGAATATCCTAACTGGCAAAACTTTCCCATGAATGTAGGGTAGAGACTTTCCCAAATAAAAAGTCTTCCAAGTTTACAAGTAGACCTGTCCTATAATAATCAGTAAAGGAGGTCCTTCTGGTTGAAATGAAGGGATTCTAAACAGTAACTGAAACCACATGAGAACATAAAGGCCTCTGCTAAATATAAAATTTTACACAACTGGGGCACCTGGGGGACTCATTTGGTTAAGCGACCGACTTTGGCGCAAGTCATGATCTCGAGGTCTGTGAGAACTATCCCCACATTGGGCTCTGTGCTGACAGTCAGAGCCTGGAGTCTGCTTTGGTTTCTGTGTCTCTATCTCTTTCTCAAAAATAAAAACACATTAAGAAAGTTTTAAAAATACACAAGTATACAAACCTGTCATGTTGTAATGAGGAAGCACAAGATTTTAATTTCTGCTACAATAAAAATTCTGGGGTCCCTTGGTGGCTCATCTTGTTAAGCATCAGACTTCATTTCAGGTCATAATCTCACAAGTAATGAGTTTGAGCCCCACATCAGGTTCTGAGCACAGACCCTGCTTCTAATCTTCTGTCCACCCTTTCTCTCTGCCCCTCCCCTGCTGGGTCTCTCTAAATAAGGAAAAAAGAAATTTTTAAAAAAGAATAAAAAATCATTAACCTAGAGGTAATCAAGTACATACTGAAAGATAGAATTTGTGGTATCTGTGACTTAAAGTGAGTGCAGGGGTGGAGCTGATAGGTAGAATAATTTTGTAAGCAACTGAGAGTATCAGTTTAAAGTGGGCTTTTATACCTTGAAGATATTTTAAGTGATACCTATACTACAGAAGACAGAAAAGTTAATGAGAATGGTACCAAAGCATGTCATGGGTATAAGAGCACAATTAAGGATAAAAAATCTAAATTTGATACAGAGGTACAGAATTGTTGGTTTGTTTGTTTGCTTAAGAGAGAGACAGAGACAGAGACAGACAGTGCATGTGTGAGAGAGGCAGACGGAGGAAGGAGAGACATTCTCCAGCAGGTCCCATTCTCCGCTCCTAGCCTGACACGGGGCTCAATCTCATGACCCTGAGGTCATGACCGGAGCCAAAAATTACGACTTGGATGTTTAACAGACTGAGTCACCCAGGTACCCTGGAGGTACAGAATGTTGGAAAGTTACTTTCAATTCCAAAAACTGATTCTCTCAGGCAAGGAGGATATAAAGTCACAAATAAACACATGATGAAGTTAATGGTCTGTTATGACGACTCACCATGACATTACTAGTCTATCATTATGAGAATTCATCTAGACTATCATTAGTCTATTCACCTAGACATGATAAAACATTCACCGACCACTGACCAAGGAAAGAAAGAAACAAGTTGAGTCCCAAAGTATGTATGGATAATAATTTACAAAAAAAAATATATACATAATACACAATTTTACTGGTAAATGGTATGGTTGATTCATACTTGACTTAAACTCACAATGTCTTAAAATGTATTAGATGAACATTGTCATCCTGTAACAAAAATACACAGGTGGATGAAACTACCACTACCTAATGTGTGGAAAGTCCCATACAAAAGAAAGCACATTATTATAGAATGCAAACGAGAAAAAAGACAAAAGTTAACACCAAACAGTCTACATAAAATAGGTTAATCCTTTCAAAGGAAACCTAATATATGACGATATTTTTAAACTGTGAATATACCCAGGAAAAAGTTGCGTTTGAATTGTTGTCATGTCTTCATTGACAGCAAGACAGGAAAGATATTCATTAAAAATCAAACATAAAATGCTCTGATGAAAACATTTTACAAATCATTTAAAATACATTAAAATGTATTATTTCATTACTATATTCCTCCTTTTACACAGACTGTAAGGGTATAATCAATTCTTCAGAAACAAGCAAACTAACAAAAATCTTTCCTTTCTAAGTCAACAAACACTGCCAAAGCTGTAAAATATACTCACAATTCCTTTATAAACAAATAAATATTTGGCATCAAATTCAGATACATTCTGAGGAAAGTAGAAGAGCAATCTGGTTATTAATTTTTCCCTGAAGTAAAATCACATTTATGAACAATCCTTTTTATAGATGTAGGGAATTTTACTAATTATGTACCTCACTTCCTTTTTCTTTTTAGATGTTTCTTTATTACTGAGCAAGAGATCACACAAAAAGGGGAGGAGCAGTGAGAGGAGACAGATAATCGAAAGGAGGCTGCACGCTGACACCAGAGAGCCCCATGCGAGATCATGAACTGATCCGAAGCCCAATGCTCACTCGACTGAGCCTCTCAGGCACCCCTCTACCTCCTTTATTATAAGGCACATACCCATGTAATATAGAATGTTGGATTCAAAACGATCAGAGAGGTGGCTCATATACAACTTATTAGAAAATGAAAACATGTATGAAAAAGTCACAGGAACTTCCTACAAGACAAAATTACAAAATGATACAATTACTAGGAAATCAGGTAATTATTGAAAATTTACTATAGGCTCTGAGTTCTAATTTCTAAATGTTCTAGGTGCCTTATGGTATTAATATGCAGGAATGCTAGGATGCCCATAGATACATTAAATTATTTCACCACTGAGCAATGGAACACAGGGTGGAAATTTCAAATTTTAGTTAATGAAAAGACAAATGAAGTTTGATCTGAAAAATAGGTTTAGAATTTCTCATTTGAGGGAGGCTTTCTGGGTTCTTTTGAAATTACTGAGCCTCAATTTTGTACAATTAAGAGTAAAGCCTCTGTAACTTTGGAAAGCAGAAACCAGAAAACCTGTGATCTCTGTCTCCAGTGTTCCCAGGATTTCTGCATCAAACCCCAACAGCCCACGACTACCCTGACACACTTGTCACAAGAAGCAAAACAGAACTTAGAAATGGCTTAGCATAGAGTTCCTCAGAAATACAGAGATAAGCTCTGGGGCTCTCAAAGCAATGGAGAAGCTCTCAGATTACGGAGGTCCTCACTGCGAGGTGGTGGACCTTCACTGGAGCTGAAAGAGAGTCCTTGGAGAATCGAGGAACATGTGTTAGACAGCAAGTATCACTCTTATGAAAGAGAAAGACATAAAACTAGGCTTCGTAAACGAATTTCCATTCAAAGAGACCTACTTGAACTACATTTTAAGGTCTATCTTCCTCCTTCACATTTGGACCTCACTTGTGTCATCTACTTCCTTCCCACCTACCTGGGTGTGGCGCTCCTGTGTCTTCTCTCTTCACACCCCGCAGCTCCTTCTCTTCCTCCAAAAAGATGGCCAGGTCTGGTTTTGATACAATGAGACCTGTTTATCAGAAAGAAAGAATAGAGTTATTGCTGGAGATTCTACCTTTTAACCCAGTCATCACTGGGTCTACATCTACTCAGTAGACAAGAGAGGACATGGTAGAATTCTAAAAAATGACTTGTGAAACACTGTTGCCCAAGAAAGAGCCTCTTTAGCACATGTAGGAGAAGTTTCACATATTCACATCATGACCCACTTCCGAGTACTACCAGTACAATAAGCAGTGAAAATTGGAGTCTAAGATGTGGGCAGTACCGTCTTATGCCACTCAGTGTTTAAAATTGCCATGAATCTACAGAAATGATGGTGGTACCTTAAAAAAGGGAGGCAAAAACTGAAACGGAAGCCTCATGAGGTATTGCTCTACATCTACAAACCCCTACTTGCTTCCATTACTGCAGGGATCTGAATGCCAGTCATGCAAAGACCAAGCTTCCAAGAAAGAGTCTTCAAAGGAAGGAACAAAACCCTGAGTGTGGTTTGGGAAATCTGGAAGAGGTGATCGTCACCCAAGAAGTGGAGGTGCCCATAGGTCTCTAGTATCACATCCCTGTACAGTTCCCGCTGACTGTGACTCAGGCATCTCCACTCCTCCTGAGTGAATTCTATGGCCACATCCCTGAAGGTCAGCAGTCCCTGCAACAAATACCAGAGTTATCCAGTGGCCATGGCAGTGTTCATAACGGTACCGATGATGAAAGAGAGAGTTAATGTCACCAGGTAGACTCCAAGAAATGACCTTCACTGCTTACTTGCTTGTACTCACTCACCTTAGTCCCTCATTTTACTTAACCTCTTTTTTCTCTCTTATCTTTTACTTCTAGCAAAACACCCCATGGACACAGTCTCCTGTGATGAAAACAGAAAATATTCAACAAAATGTAGTCTGCCCTAAGGAACAGCTTAGGCAGGCCCACTTGGAGCTTAACCCCTGACTATACGTATGCAGATGGATGATGGAGTTAACTCATGGAGTGAGGACAGTTACTCTGCGATATCAAAATCTCCACCCAAGGAGGAGCACAAACCTCACTTACATCACATACAAAGTATGCATAGAAGTGTTCTCTTAAGGCACGTGTGCCACCTTATACCCAGTTCTACAGAAGATGACAAGGCTCTACTTCCCAAATTTCCACTCAATCTTAAATAAAAGGAAATCATCACCACACCCCCTTGCTCTGTATCTCTCCTTTGGGAGTTAATCCCTCTGATCTGCTTATTGGCTGCAAATCAAGGTTCCTTTGTGTGACAACCCCAGCTGCTCTACTTTCTATCTAGGAATGTTTTCTTTGAGGATTTTAAGACACACAAATAGGTCAATTATGTGATTTTTGTTTTCATTTTCTGAAAATATAAAGTAGTAAATAAAAGGGTATTTCTGTGACCAGAGTATGGAGTAAAATAAAAACTTCTTTGGGCTTCTCCCCTGCTTTTTTTATTCTGTCATGTTTTGCTGTTTTCTCCTTTTTCTCTCCACTAGTGATGAGACATTTTCAGTGGCAGAACTTCAAAAAAACAGATGATTCTTTCTACTCAAGGAAACCCCCATATGTTATCAACTCTACAAACAGCTGCCTTAGCCTTTCCTACGTCCTACTAAATTCTCAACCGACCAACCTTCACTCAGAGGTATGAACATCTCCATGCCCTTATTCAGCAGGAAGAAGCTACAGATGATGAGACCTTCCATCTTTAATGACCTTAAAGATGTAAGGGTCAAAGTTGTTCAAGACGGAAGGGAAATGATAAGGGACACAAAGTCAAGAGATATGTAGCTTCAATGAAATTTCCTTACACCTTGCAGCCCAATGATAGACACGTGAGACGTGCAAACATGCCCTTTCTCAAGGAACTCATAGCTGCTTTAGAGCCTTATTTTTTAAAGTGAATTCTTTAAACAGGCAGAGTATGACATTCCTTTATCAATGGGTTGCAAAGTGTAAGGAAATTGAATTGAAGCTACATTCCTTTTGCTGTTGTTCTCCTCATCAGAGACTACAAGCAAAGAGAAACTCTGAAGAAAGAGATTTCCAGTTGAAATGTGATGGTTTCTGCACATTGCTCAATAAATCTAAGATCTTTAGGAATTATAGGGGGGGAGAAATAGATATTATAGGGGATACATCTGGCAAAGAGCACCAAGCCAATTAAAGACGTGCACATGAACGATAATAAAACCAATTGCTATCAATGCCTAAGACACAGCAAAGGACACATGATCACTGTTAAATGAGATTATGAATATAATTGTGAAAATACAATGGATTTATACAAAGTTCAATCACATATAATTTCAGTAGAGGCTGCTTTGAGGCAAACAGACTTGAGCAATGGATTGTAGAGGGGCCCACAGGGCCCGTCTGGCTGAAGAGAGGCAGGCCAGTGGGTGACCCACCTCAAAATATCTATAGGCCCTAATTAACTAAGAAATGGGCTACTTACAACCAGGCAGAATCACCAAATAAGGGTAATTCTATGAGTCACCATACATCCTCATCTTCCCCCTGCAAAATCAGCCCCAACTCACTGCCTCATGGCAGGCACCCTCTCTTCTGCTGTCCTGCCCACGACTCCCTTGAGGTGTATTCATAAGTCTATCATTTTATTCTGCCACAGGTGAATTCTGTTCACCACTCATGCTCTTGGTTTCCACAGGATCATCAACCAGTATTTGGGAGCCCCCATATGAATGCGAGAGATACCACACGCAGATGCCTGTTTCCATGTGTAGTATATTTTAATATACTGTAAAATTCAGTATATTTTATACAGAGTATCTTTTTCACATGTTGCAAATCAAGACTGCCCTTCCTGCCTTTTTTTTTTATTGTCAAATTGGTTCCCATATAACACCCAGTGCTCATCCCAACAAGTGCCTTCCTCCATGCCCATCAACCCCCTTCCCCTCTCCCCCACCCTCATTAGCCCTTAGTTCATTCTCAGTATTCAAGTGTCTCTCATGGTTTGCCTCCATCGCTCTCCCTCTCCCCAACTATTTCCCTTCTTCTCCTCCCCCGTGGTCCTCCATTAAGTTCCTCCTAATCCACTTATAAGTAAAAACATCCGGTATCTGTCCTTCTCTGCCTGACTTATTTCGCTCAGCATAACACTCTCAACGTCCATCCATGTTGCTACACATGGCCAGATTTCATTCTTTCTCATTGCCATGGAGTATTCCATTGTAAAGATAAACCACATCTTCTTGATCCATTCATCAGCTGATGGACACTTAGGCTCTTTCCATGTTTTGGCCATTGTTGAGAGTGCTGTTATGACTATCGAAGTACATGTGCTCCTATGCATCAGGACTCCTGTATCCCTTGGGTTAATTCCTAGCAGTGCTGTTGCTGGGTCTTTTATTTTCTAAGTTATTCGGGGCCTCATATCCATCCTGTGTATTTTTGCATTTAGTTTTTGGTGCAAAAAGGTGGTTTTTTATAGCATGATTTAGGCCGGGTGGGCACCAAGTGCCACAATGGGGCTGTGAAGAGTGACTGGCTACAGACTATGCAGTTGGGGGACGTAAAGGCAGAAGGGAGGCCTACAGAAGAACTCGGATATGCTCGAGGGGAATCCTACGATCCTGGAGCCCTTGTATTTTTCCTTTTCTTACTCCTGGTCTACAGAAGCTACTAAGCAGGGAACTAAAGGGAAAACTAACGTCCTTGACTTAAATCCCAGGACCAGACCCCATCAGCAATTGGATTCTTGGACTCAACGCCTTCCCTTTGGATCTGTCCTAAAGGAGATGTTGGCAATTCTTGCAGGACTTTATTTCAAAGTGACAAGTATTGATGCCCTACTGAAAGCCGGGGTGGAGAATGTAGAGAAGACTCCAGGTTACAGGGGAGAAGAGTTCTAAAGACCTAACCTTGAGTATCATTCCTGAGAAGGTGACCATATGAGGCAGAGAAACATCAAAAACAGAGAAATCAATGTTTGTCATTTCTAATGCATAGAATTTTAGGGGAAAAGCCTCTGATCTGGGACATCAAGCTTACCTGAGAGCTGGCCATTTCTTCTTCTTTCCCCTCGTCTTCTAGATTGCTTTCCTCAGAAGGTATTTGTGGTTAAATCACAGCTGCATCAGGAGAAAATGCCCGTAAAGACACCAAGAGAACCTCTCCCCAGAAGCGTGCTCACTGCCAGGAAGGATGTTGAAATGCAGTGGGCCCAACTTCCTAGTTGTTTGTGTCAGGTTCTCAGAAACCAAGACCACCTACTTGGAGCCCAATCTCTGAGTTTTCCTTGTGCAGTTTCAGGGGCTTCCACTCCCACAGAAACCTAAGGAACAGTGTGCTGCACGGACCTAATCCTCCCACACTCAGGTAGAGGAGACCCCGTTATCTCCCCTTGAGCAAAAGCCTGCACCCAATTCCCATTAATTAGTGGGAAGACTTGCCGACTAACCTTGGCCTCAAGTAGAATCACCTGGATCACTTAATTCAATCGATACTCTTGTTTCCATCGACACCAATTGACAGAATCTGAGGAGGGGGCACAGCAAGGGTCGGTTTTGAGCCCCCACATAGGATCCCATTCGGAACCATTTAGGGAAGTAAGAATGGCTATGGTTTTATCCAGATTTAAATCCATTTCTTCTCTACTGGTAAGAGTTCCTGGAAATTGAAAAAGAGAGTTACAAACCTAAGAGCCGAGCACATCTCAGCTTTTTAGCCAACCTTTCCCACGTCTTCCTCATTCTCAATGACAGGGCTCTATGGAGCCACAGGGTCTTCTCAATCCCCCCTCTCAATTAGCTTGGAGAAACTACTGTCCTCACTGGGAATAAAACTGTCCCTGTCCATATTGACACCTGAGCTACACGCTTAGTGCTCAAACCCAATGCTACAAAACATCCCTGCCTCAGAGAACTAAAGCAGTTCAAAGAATATGAGTCTCCCATAAATATCGATGAGTCCCTGTCTGTGAACTTATTCCTTTGTGTCCAAGCCTTCTGAGAATCATACACCCATTTCTCCTTAGCTCCTCTGCCCCAACTAATATACTGTACTGTGGCTTCTTTCTTTCTTTCTTTGTTTCTTTCTTTTTACAAATAGTTTATTGTCAAGTTAGTTTCCACATAACACTCAGTGCTCATACACCCATTTCTCCTTAGCTCCTCTGCCCCAACTAATATACTGTACTGTGGCTTCTTTCTTTCTTTCTTTGTTTCTTTCTTTTTACAAATAGTTTATTGTCAAGTTAGTTTCCACATAACACTCAGTGCTCATCCCCACAAGTGCCCTCCTCCATGCCCATCCCCCCTCTCCCCCCACATCCATCAGTCCTCAGTTTTTGTCAGCATTCAAGAGTCTCTCATGGTTTGCCTGTCTCCCTTTCCCCCACCATTTCCCCCCTTCTTCTCCCCATTGTTTTTCGTACTGAGCTTTCTTTGAAAAATGTCATGCCAGAATTTCTTTTTCCCAAAAAGAGGGAGAAATCTAGAATTTGACAGTAGTAACCATAGTTGGAAAGAAGGGGAAATAAATGACATTTCAACGTGTGTTCTATGCTCCGTCTCTGACGGCCCTCTAGCTGAGGTCAGTGGTACTGATCATGCAGTCCTAGTGGATGAACTACCAAGTCCTTGTGAGGAAAATGTTAAACTGATATTGGCACAATCCACAGTACATCACTCATCAAGTTTCATATAGATCTCTCAACATCTCTGCCTAGAATTAATCACTACCCTATAAATAAAGAAACTCAACAGGGCATCAGGCACATAATAGAGGCTTACAAGGCTCAGCATCGAGATCGTGGGTCATGTTCAAGCCATCTTGGGCCACAGCTCCTGTAAAGGCCAGGACTTGGGAACATGGCAACCTGGGATGTGGGGGCAGAGGCCATGGGGGGACGAGGTCCTGGGGGGAGGAGGCTAGGTCCTGTGAGAATGGGGGTTCCTGGGAAGGAGAGTCCTGGCAAGGGAAGGGGATATTAGGAGGGGAGGTTGTACCAGTCCCTGTAACACCCCTATTGTAATGTGAGAAAACTCAAGGCTGAGGATGGAATTTTGATTAGGACCCATGAGCAATAAATCCCATTGTTATCTGTCTGATTCCTGTTGTTTCCAACATTCATGCACTAGTGACTTTGATTGCCACTGAAAACAAATTTTTCCCTGAACCTGACCCGTGAAGGCCTTTTAAAAATATTTCAGTTGATAAGAATAGCCAGTATCTTTTTACCTTCACTTGGGGGGAATGGCAATACACATGGTCATTAATGCCTCAGGGTTCCACAGGGGGTGTATCCTAGATCAGCAACATTAAGGGGTATCCTGGATGATAGTAAGTTTTCTGCGGTCTCTCCTTTGTTATACATGTACATAAGTTTGTTCTCTGCTCCCCTTCTCAAGGTTCTTTGGATGATACCAGCATACACCTGTGGAAACTTGTGGCTTTAAAGAGACATAAATGCCCAAAGAAAAGTTGCAGTTTACTCAAAGCCAGCTTAGAAATTTAAGGCGTCTGTCAGAACAAGGACTAGATTTCAAGGCATCCTGAACGAAAAACTAAGTATCCATTCTGAAGCCCTCTGGGACTGTTTGGTTGTTGCCAAAATTGAATTCCAAAATTCTTTTGTTTTTTTTTTAATCTTTTATTTATTTATTTTTCTTAAATAGTTTATTGTCAAGTTGGTTTCCATATAACACCCAGTGCTCATCCCCACAAGTGCCCTCCTCCATGCCTATCACCCCCTCCCCCTATCCCCCAACTCCATCGGCCCTCAGTTCTCAACATTCAAGAGTCTCTCATGGTTTGCCTCCCTCCCTCTCCCCAACTATTTTTCCCCTTCTTATCTCCCATGGTCCTCCATTAAGTTCCTCCTAATCCATGTATACGTGTAAACATATGGTATCTGTCCTTCTCTGCCTGACTTATTTCGCTCAGCATGACACCCTCAAGGTCCATCCATGTTGCTACACATGGCCAGATTTCATTCTTTCTCATTGCCGTGGAGTATTCCATCATATAGATAAACCACATCTTCTTGATCCATTCGTCTGTTGATGGACACTTAGGCTCCTTCCATGGTTTGGCTATTGTTGAGAGTGCTGCTATGAACATTGGGGTACATGTGCTCCTATGCATCAGCACTCCTGTATCCATTGGGTAAATTCCTAGCAGTGCTACTACTGGGTCATAAGGGAGTTCTATTGTTAACTTTTTGAGGAGCCTCCACACTGTTTTCCAGAGGAGCTGCACCAGTTTACATTCACACCAACAGTGTAGGAGGGTGCCCATTTCTCCACAACCTCGTCAGAATCTAGAGTTCTCTGATTTGTTCATTTTACCCACTCTGACTGGCATGAGGTGGTATCCCAGTGTGGTTTTGTACTGTATTTCCCTGATGATGAGGGACGCTTAGCATCGTTTCATGTGTCTGTAGTCCATCTGGATGTCCTCTGTGGAGAAGTGTCTGCTCATGTCTTCTGCCTATGTCTTCACTGGATTATTTGGTTTTCGGGTGTGAAGTTTGATGAGTTCCTTATAGATTTTGGATACTAGCCCTTTATCTGATATGTCATTTGCAACTATCTTTTCCCATTCTGTTGGTTGCCTATTAGTTTTCCTGATTGTTTCCTTTGCTGTGCAGAAGCTTTTTATCTTGATGAGGTCCCAGTAGTTCATTTTTGCTCTTTCTTCCCCTGCCTTTGGGGATGTGTCAAGTAAGAAATGGCTGCAGTTGAGGTCAAGGGTTTTTTTCCCCCTGCTTTCTCTTCTAGGGTTTTGATGGTTTCCTGTCTCACATTCAGGTTCTTAATCCATTTTGAGTTTATTTTGGTGTATGGTGTGAGAAAATGATCTAGTTTCATTCTTCTGCATGTTGCTGTCCAGTTCTCCCAGCACCATCTGTTAAAAAGGCTGTCTTAGCCAAGGAAACAACCCAGAAAATTAATAGGCAACCAACGGAATGGGAAAAGATAGTTGCAAATGACATATCAGATAAAGGGTTAATATCCAGAATCTATAAGGAACTCACCAAACTACATGCCTGAAAAACAAACAACCCAGTGAAGAAATGGGCAGAAGACAGGAACAGACACTTCTCCAAAGAGGACATCCAGATGGCCAACAGACACATGAAACGATGCTCAGCATCTCTCCTCATCAGGGAAATACAAATCAAAACCACACTGAGATACCACCTCATACCAGTCAGAGTGGCTAAAATGAGCAAATCAGAGAACTCTAGATGCTGGCGAGGATGTGGAGAAATGGGCACCCTCCTACACTGTTGGTGGGAATGTAAACTGGTACAGCCCCTCTGGAAAACAGTGTGGAGGTTCCTCAGGAAACTAACAATAGAACTCCCCTAGGACCCAGCAATAGCACTGCTAGGAATTTACCCAAGGGATACAGAAATGCTGAGGCATAGGAGCACATGTACCCCAATGTTCATAGCAGCACTCTCCACAATAGCTAAAACATGGAAAGAGCCTAAGTGTCCATCCACAGATGAATGGATCAAGAAGATGTGGTTTATCTATATGATGGAATACTACATGGCAATGAGAAAGAATGAAATCTGGCCATGTGTAGCAACATGGATGGACCTTGAGGGTGTTATGCTGAGCGAAATAAGTCAGGCAGAGAAGGACAAATATCATATGTTTTCACGTATAGGAGGATTAGGAGGAACTTGACGGAGGAACAAGTAGGAGAAGAAGGGCGGAAATGGTGGGGGAAAGGGAGAGAGGCAAACCATGAGAGACTCTTGAATGCTGACAAAAACTGAGGACTGATGGATGGGAGGGGAGGGGGGATGGGCATGGAGGAGGGCACTTTGGGGATGAGCACTGAGTGTTATGTGGAAACTAATTTGACAATAAACTATTTGTAAAAAAAAAAAAAAAAAAAAAAAAGGCTGTCTTTTTTCCGTTGGATACTCTTTCCTGCTTTGTCAAAGATTAGTTGACCATACATTTGTGGGTCCAATTTTGAGTTCTCTATTCTATTCCATTGGTCTATGTGTCTGTTTTTGTGCCAATGCCAAACTGTCTTGATGATGACAGCTTTGTAGTAGAGGCTAAAGTCTGGGATGGCGATGCCTCCCGTTTTGGTTTTCTTCTTCAAAGTTACATTGGCTATTCAGGGTATTTTATGGTTCCATACAAATTTTAGGATAGTTTGTTCTAGTTTTGAGAAGATCCAAAATTCTTTTACAGCTCAAAGTGTATATCCTTTACCAAAACAGGACAAACCGTACCCTATTATTTGGAAAGTAGGGGGTGACATAGTAATTGAGACTTCCACAAAAAGTCTAAATGTATTAAAAACTTCACAAAGTCAACAACCAAAACACAAGCAATCCAGTTAAGAAATAGACAGAAGACATGAATACACCCTTTTTGAGAGAAGATAGCCAGATGGTAACAGACACATGAGAAGATGCTCAACATCACTCATCATCAAGGAAACAGAAATCAAAACACTGATGAGATGCCACCTCCCACCTGTCAGAATGGGTACAATTAACAACACAAGAAACAATAGGTGTTGAAGAGGATGAAGAGAAGGAGAATCCTGTTGCACTGCTCGTGGGAAAGCAAGGTGGTGCAGTCATTCTGAACGGCATGAGGTTTTAAAATAACTAAAAACAGAATTAGGGGTGCTTGGGTGCCTCAGATGGTGGAGTGTCTCACTTGTGATTTTGCTTCAGGTTTGATCTCATGGGCATGGGTCAAGCCCTACATGGGGCCCCGCGGTGAGTACGGAACCCCTCTCCCTCTCTTCTCTGCTCCTCCGCCACTCACACTTGCTCACTGTCTCTCAAATAAAGAAACATTACAAAGAACAACTTAGTTTCAGTCCATGGTGGCCAAAATAATATACTCGTATGATTTTATTCTTCCTAAATTTCTTATGGCTTTTTTTTTGCAGACTCACACATCATCTCTACAGGATGATGATCCTTACACCTCAGATGTTTTGTGTTTAGGAGTCATTTGTGGTTTTCCTGCTGTGCATGAACAGGCTGAGGGGCCAACCTAATGGGAGTAACAGTATCACAAGTGGATCCTCTCCTGAGAGAAAGCTACCCCAAGCATCCTTGTCCAAGGGAGCATCTTTGTAACATTTATATCTGTCTTCCATCATTGTAATTTTTCTCTTTTTCATTAGGCCACTTGGTACCAAATAACCCCCTGAGGCTTAATCAAGGCATTTTTTTCCCCAACCGTCAGGACTTTTACCTCAAGTGCCAATTATTATGTGTTCAGACTCTTCTCTATATCCTGGAGAAATTACAAAACTTCCCCATCTCATGAGAAAACTGTAGTCTGTTGTTCTTCAAGTCAGTCATTCATATATTCATGCCACCAAGAGTGTTAAGTTCCATTACACGACAGCAATGTTGTAAGTAAAATTGTAAATAAAGTAACGTATTCTAGAGGCCCCTGGGTTGCACAGGGCGGTTAAGCCTCTGAGTCTTGATCCTGGCTAAGGTCCTGATTTCACGGGTTGGGTCCAGCCCCAGATCAGTTTGTGCACATCAGGGTGTGCTTTAGAAACTGCTGTTTGAAGTAGAGATTGTGAATCATAGTTCAGTCTTGTAAATTTTCATTTCATTCTGCCCTCATGTCCCATAGATACTCTTCCTTGTCTCTTTTCTGTTGCTCCAGATAAAGTAAATATGCATTGTAAATATTCTAATGTCTTCAAATTGTAAAATAGAATCCAGCAGAAAAGATAAATGAGCCATAGATTTTCACTGCTATAGAAAACTCAATCCCAATACCTATTTCTATTTCTGAGTGTGTGTGTTTGTGGTGTGTTTGAAAATCACAAAAACCTTTCTCCACAAATAGACATATAAGTTTCATGCTACTGAAAACATTTCTTAGTTTCAGGGAGAGGAAACATTTTTATTCTATCACTTTTATTCTTTTTTATTCAACTTGTAATTTTCGTATTTTATGTGGTATCTTCACTTTTTTTGTGAATCAGTTTTGTGGTTTTATCATATTTGTACTACCATTGTCACGTTGAAGCTTTCTGTGAACCCTCTTTGAGGGCTGCCTCTGTATTATGGTCAGTGTGTGCCTCTTAGACGAATTCAAAGTTGAGTAATCTGGAGAAAGATGAACACTCAACTATCCTGAAATCGTGGTAGATATCCTTTTGAAAGATGAAAAACAATACTACTGTTCTCATAGGTCACTGTAGATGGATGATCCATGTAGATCCATGGATGAATTTATGCAAAATTTATGTTAGGATGGTATGTAGTGTGTAGTATATGTTCAAAGAGAATGGTTGTTTCTGTTGATGATGACAGGATTAGCAATTTCCGTATTATTCTGTAAGTTCAACACCCTCCACTGTTTTTTCTAGTTTGTTGTCTTTGGAATTTAAAAGTGTGGCTCTTGAAGTGAAATGTCGGCATCAGTTTCAGGCTTGTGAGAAATGTACAAACTCAGACCCCATCTAGAAATCCAAATTAGAATGTGAGTTGTAAGGAGATCCTCTGTTTGTTTTCATACACATTGACACTGAAGTGTACGCGATGCTCACCATCTCTTTTTCATTTTCTATCCCTCTGTCTCTTTCTGTACTGCATTATTTTGGTAGCTATGAGTTTGTAGTATGTTGTAATCAGGAAGTGTGGTGCCACCATATTACTCTTCATTTTCAAGATTATTCTGGGTTTGTATTATCCTGTGATATTCATGTGAATGTTCCATTATGTTGTTATCTTTCTGTCAAAAATGTCAGTGAGAATTTGACAGACATGGCATGAAATCAGTAAATCACTTTGAGCAGTCAGCTGAGTAGTTTCAAGTACTCCAGTGCAAGAACATGGATGTGTTTTCACTTCTTTCTTCTTCCAGTTCCTTTACAATAATTAGTAGTTTTCATTACACCAGGTTTGACCTCTAGTATTATGTTAAATCTTAGGCAATTCATTCTTTTTTTTAAATGTTTTTTTAAATTTATTTCTGAGAGAGAGAGAGAGAAAGAGAGAGAGAGAGAGAGAGAGAGAGAGAGAGAGCCTAAGCAAGGAAGGGTCAGAGATAGAGGGAGACAGAGAATCCAAAGCAGGCTCCAGGCTCTGAATTAGCTGTCAGCACAGAGCCCAACGTGGGGCTCGACCCATGAACCATGAGATCATGACCCGAGCTGAAGTCGGATGCTTAAACGACTGAGCCACCCAGGCGCCCCCTAGGCAATTTATTCTTTGTGATGCTACTGTAACTGTAATTATATTTTCATTTTGGAGATTGTTCTTTGTTGTGTATAAACAACGAAGTTTTGCGTTGGGTTTGTAGTCTCCAATTTTGTAAAATCTGCTTGAGTTTTAACAGGAATTTCAAAATGAGGATTCTACAGGGGCACCTGGGTGACCCAGTGGGTGGGGTCTCTGACTATTGATTTTGGCTCAGGTCATGATTTTGGGGTTCTGGGATTAAGCTCTGCCTCAGGCTCCACACCTAGCACAGAGCTTGCTTGAGAGTCTCTGCCTCCTTGTGCCCCTCTTCCTACTTGACCACACACTCTCTCTCAAATAAAATAATTTATAATTAATAAAATAATAGGGATTCATTAGAGAAGAAGATAGTATCATGACAGAGTAGGAGGACTCTAGCCTCATCACATCTCACAAACACATCTAGAGAAGTACCAACCCATCCTAAGTATCCCAAAAATCTACCTGAAGACTGACAGAGGCACTACCCAGCTACTGAGAGATGAGAGGGACATCAAAGTTTGTAGGGATATAGAGATTTGGTTTAGAGAGCAACAGATTATAGTGTTGCTGAAGGGAAGGAGTTGTGGTTGTGGAGAAGGGTGAGAAAGAGTATGAGAATGCACAAGGAGAATATTTCCCTAATGTCATTAGCTTGGAAAATGAGAAGGGCTGCATGTGTTCTTGCAACCAGTGTGGCTTCAAGCCTCAAGTTTTCAAGGTCAGCAGGCTTGACTGGGAAAGATCTGGGAGGGCACTGCCCTACTTCTGGACAGAAGCTAGACACACAGCCTGGGGGTAGGAAGCACGGAAACATGATGTGAAGAGCACTTGGGGCACACATTAGTGAGATTTTTGATATTATAGGAGCCTTTCACTGAGGTGCATGATGGGGAGCAAAGGAGCTGGCTGGTGCCATTTCCTTCCTTCTCAGCTCAGAACACAGAGTACCCTGAAAGAAAGGGCTCAGTGGGGACACTGGCTGTCTGCCTTGCTTACACCAAGCCCTTGCCCTTCTTAGTCAAGCCTGACTTGATCCCAGCAAGGTTGACCCTTGCCCCCAGAGACCTGCATAAGCTGCTGCCCACACCCCATGTGACCACACAGTTCTGCAGGGCCTCAGTTCTGGTAGAGTTGATGGCAGGTCTCCTCTCACAAGCAGACCACAGCACACATAGTTAAAATTCACCCCACTGAGGACACAGTCCAACGCTGGCAGGAGAGCTCTGCAGACCACTGGCCTGAAAGAGCAGGAGACATAGCTGGCTATTTCTTTTTTTTTTTTAATTAATTTAATTATTTAATTATTTATTACAAATAGTTTATTGTCAAATTGATTTCCATATAACACCCAGTGCTCAACCCAACAAGTGCCCTCCTCCATGCCCATCACCATCCTTCCCCTCTCCCCCACCCACCCTCAGCCTTTAGTTTGTTCTCAGCATTCAAGATCTCATGGTTTTCCTCCCTCCCTTTCCCTAACGATTTTTCCCCTTCTTCTCCCGCTTTGTCCTCCGTTAACTTCCTCCTAATTCACCTATATGTGCAAACATATGGTATTTGTCTTTCTCTGCCTGATTTATTTTGCTCCATAGCTGGCTATATCAACATACAGAAGGACGCAGAGACTTGGAAAAAATGCCAAGATGGATGAATTTATCAAAACAAAAAACCAAGATATGGCCCCATCCAGAGATCTAAGTGAAACACTTTATCAGTAACATTCTAGATGGAAAATTGAAGTAATTAGCATAAGGATACTCATAGGGCTTGTAAAGGGAAGACAGCAGTGAGACTATCACTACAGAGATAAGAGGCTTAACAAAGGAGGACTGATGCAGAATGCAATAAAAGAGATGAGAAACACACTTGATGCAATGAACAGCAGGCTGGGAGTATTAGGGCAGTAAATTAGTGACCTTGAAGACAAAATAATGGAAAGTAGTGAAGCTTAAGGAAGAGAGAGAGAAGAATTATGCAACATGAAATAGATGTAGAAAACGAGGGACTCCATCCAACCTGATAACGTTTCAATTCTAGGGGTCACAGAAAAAGAGAGAAAGGGGGTCAGAAAAGGTATTTCAGGGAATAATAGCAGAAAGCATCTCTAATCACATGAAGGAAACAGTCCTCCAGATTCAGGAGGCACAGAACTCCACCATCAAAATCACCCAAAGCAGGCCAACACCAAGACATCTTGGAATCAAATTTGCAAACTATGAGGAAAAAGACAAAAATCTTAAAAAGCAGCAACATGGAAGAAGTATTTCAACTACCATGAAGAAGCCATAAGGCCAGCCCAAGATTTCTCAACAGAAATTTGGCAAGCCTGAGGGAGGGACATGATATATTCAACATGCTGATGGGGAAAATAGGCAGCCAAGAATCCTCTATCCAGCAATACTATCATTCAGACTAGAGGAGACAGAAAGAGAGTTCCAGTCAAACAGAAACTAAAGGAGTTTGTGACCCCTGGAACAACCCTCCAAGACATATTCGAGGATAATCTTTGAATGCAGAGAGACCAAAAGTGACAAAGACAAGAATGGATGAAAGAACATTTCCAGAAACGATTCCATAAGAAGTAATAAAATGGCAGTAAATAGGTATCTACTCAAGAATTCCTTTGAGGGGAAATGTGTTATGCACTCCAATCAAAACACATAGGGGGTTCGAATCGATTAAAAAGAACCCAGGCCCATTGATGTGCTGCCTACAAAAGACTCAGTTTAGACCTGAAGTCATCTGCCAATAGAAAGTGAGGGGTTAGAGAAACTTAGCATGCAAGTGGAGGTCCAAAGGAGGCCACTGTAGCAATATTTATATTCGACAAACTAGACTTTTTTTTTGTGCTTGTATTGTGGTTTCCCTCTTCGGTACCAGGGTACTGCCTGCCTCCTAGAATCATTTTGAATGAGTTCCCTCTATTCTAGTATTTGTAAGATTTTCATGAAGATTACCAGTAATTACTTTTTTTAAACATATGTTCTCTGTTATATTTTTAAAACTATTTATTTACTTTGAGAGACAGGAGAGATAAAAGGGGAGAGGTAAGGAGAGAGGGAGATAGAGAGAATCCTAAGCAGGATACCCACTGTCAGTGCAGAGACCAATGTGGGGCTTGAATTCACAAACTGTGGAATCATGACCTGAGCCCAAACCAACAGTTGGATGCTTAACCCACTGAGCCACCCAGGCATCTAAAGAATTACTTGTTTAAATGTTTAGTCAATTTACCAATGAAGGCAAGTGGTCTTGGCCTTTTCCAAATTTTTTAATACGTTAGTATTTATTTGCTTTAGGAATTTTTTATGACACTACATGTTTCTCTGGTTAACTGTTGCCTCATTTTATTTTCCCTTTTTTTCTTTTCCATTTTGTGTGTGTTTTTTAGTGTTAACATATTTAAAGCATTGCCAATTTTGTTTGTCGTATTGGAGAAACGGAATTATTTTCATGTTCAGGCCTTTATTTCTTATTTCCTTTTAGAATTTCCTTTTGATGAATTTCAGCTAAGTAACTTCTTTCCTCAGTTCATTGAGGTGTAATAAAAGAAAAGTTGAAATACAGTAATTAACTCAACCAATTATAGGATAAAACATTGAAAGTGGAGTGCTTAGGAGAAAAATTAGCAAAAATAAATACAAAATGATTACCAAAAAATGATGTTTATATAGACAGGTCATCCCCTAACAGCGATAATTTTGCTTTTACCTTTCCAAGTTGTTTCCATTTTAGAATTGTTTTAAGTTTATTTATTTAGAGAGCGGGGGGTGGGAGAGAAGCAGAGAGGGAGAGAAAACCCCAGACTCTGTGCTGTCAGGGTAGATCCTGATGTGGGACTCAGACTCACAAACTGCCAGATCATGACCCCATTGAAAACCATGTCAGACACAACTGAGTTAATCAAGCACCCCCAATTTGGTTTCCTTTTATGTACCTTTTCTTGCTTAAATTTTTTCAATAGAATATCCAGTACTATGTGGAATGGAAGTGGGAAGGCCGCTCCTATACCTTGTTTCTGATCCTATAGGAGGAGCTCTCAGTCTTCTCATTGAACATGTTAGCTTTCAGCTTTTCATACATATGTCATTTTTATTAGGTCGAGGTAGTTTACTTTGATTCCTCCTTTATTAAGTATCTTTAATCATGAAATGATGTCCAATATGTTCACTTTCTGTTCTGTATCAATTAAGATAATCCTCTTAATCTTCATCCTGTAATATGAAGTCCCAAACTGAGTTTTCCAGATGTTGAAACAGCTTGAATTTCAGGAAGATTTCCCACTAGACTCTGTTGTAAAATGTGCTTTTGATTCAGTTTGCTTTTTGTTTGTTTATTTATTTTGAAAGAGAGACAGAGAGAGACAGAGAGAGGATAGAGGGAGGGGCAGAGTGAGTGAAGAAGAAAGAGAGAATCCCAAGCAGGCTCCACAATCTGCAGTGAGCTGGACACGAGTCTGATCTCATGCCTGAGATCATAACCTGAGATGAAGTCAAGAGTAGGGTGCTTCACCAACTTAGGCACCCAGGCTCCCCTATTTGCATAGTTTTATTGTAGACTTTGCATGAATATTCGTGACAGATAGTAATTTATAGTCTTTTATACTTGTAGTATCTTCCTTTGGCTTTGATAACCTGTTAATGCTGGTATGACACAGTGTTTTCATAATCTCCCTTCTATTCACTCCCTGGAAATGATTAGGAAGATTTCCAATACTCTGTCATTAAATATGTCTATGAATTACCAGTGAATTCATCTGGCACAGGACTTTCCCTGGTTGGGAGTTTATTTATTACATTTTTATTCTACTTAGTAGCTGTAGATCAGTTGGCTTTTTTCTTTTTCTTTTTTTTGAAGCCAGAGTTAGTGAGTGGGGGAAGAAGGCAGAGGATAAGGGAGAGAGGATCTTAAGCAGGCTTCATGCTTAGGGCAGAGCCTGATGGTGGGGGTCCATCACATGACCCTAAGATCATGACCTGCCCCAAAGTCAAGAGTTCGATGCTCAACCAACTAATCCACCCAGGCTCCCCTACTTTATTTTCTTTTCTCCATTATGGAGTCAGGTAGATTGAATTGAACATTTATTGAATATTGAAATACTTTTTTTGGATACCTATTTGTTGGCACATAATTATCCTTTCTCCCAATTTTAATTACTTTTATTTCTATGATATCACTTGTACTATGTCTTGTTTTACTTCTTCACTTATGATTTTAGGTGAACTTCAATGTTTCATTCTTACTTCATGGAATTATAGGTCTCTAGGTTTTGTTAGTTATTTCTGAAAACCAACTAGTCCTGTTTTTTTAGTCCCTACTTTCGCTATATCGTATTGTCATCATTTCTGTCTGACATTTAAATGTCCTTCCTTCTACTAAATTTGGGCTCCTTGAGTACTTTTCCTGATTCTTTGCGGCATAGGAATGTGATTTTGCTATACCATGAAAATACAGAATGATCTATTAGGCTATGTCTTCATATTGTGTGTAAATTTCTGTATCATAGAAGAATGAAGTCCTGAAGATTCCTTATCAACCGTCTTCCTGACATTCTCTGACTGATTTTAAGGTTGTATATTGGAAGCTGTCAGTACATTCATGTTAGAGTAGTAACTGGAATGATTTTCCTTTTTTTTATTTGTTATCTTTCAGCTACATATTCACATGGCACCCAGAGCTTCCTGCCAAAGCCATGCATAGAAGGTTCTATACAAAATGTGTCACTGGGTAGATGGAAACATTATGCCCTTGAGGATTTACAGTTAATGATAAACTGGGACAGTGATGGAAAGAATGAAGTGCAGCAGAAATTTCATGAAAGACATGGTCCACTTTAGACGACTGCCCCTGACAAGAACCTCACTGTCCCAAGTGGTGAAGGATATAAAACATCTTGGAAAGCCTCCCTTTTTATGTCCACTACTTGTGCTAAGCTGTGTGCATCTATGAGCAGAAGTTCCAATCAAATATGCAAACATACCTATTTGTGCAAGGAAAATTTGGAATATTTAGAAAGTTTACTCGTCCATGATGAAAGCAATGCTTTGAACCATTGTGAAAATGGGATTGGATTGACCTTTCAGTCAAATATTTCTAAAACTCAGAGATTCAAAAATGAAGAAAAAGGGCCTAAGACATATCAGTTTGGGAAGTGCTTCACAGAGGAGATGGCCCTACAACATTATGAGACCATTTTCAATGGAGATGGAATGGTTCAGTGCAGTGAGTGTGAGACACAATTTAACCAGGTTTCACATGTTAACGAACGTCTGAGGTCTCGTTTGCAAGACAACCATTTTAAATCTAATAAAGGTGAGGAAGTCTTTTATCAAAACTCCAAACTTACTACACATAAGAGTATGCAGATGGGAGAAAATACTTCTAAATATAATGAATGAGGGAAAGCTGTGAAGCAGTCCTCCAATATTGCTGATCTTCAGAGGATTTGTGTGGGAAGAAACCCATACGCATGGAAGGAATCTGGGAACATGTTTAGTCAATCATTAAGTCTAAATACACATAAGACAAGTGGTACTGGAGAGAAAAGATACATTTGCAAGCAACGAGGCAAAACCTTTGACAGGCACTCAACTCTATCTCAACATCAGCAAATGCATACTGCAAAAAAAAATTGACAAATGTGAAGAATGTGGTAAAATCTTTAAGGATGGGTCATCACTCAGTGCACAATGTGAATCCATAGTGCACAAAAATGTTACAAATGTGAAGAATGTGGCAAATCCTTTAGCAAGTACTTAGACCTTACTGAACGTTGCAGCATCCATACTAGAAACTTCACAGAAGTAAGCCATGTGGCAAGTCCTTTAGCCAGCACTCATCCCTTGTTCGACATCACAGAATCCATTCTGGAGGGAAACCTTACGAATATCATGAATGGGGCAAGGGCTTTGCCAGTACTCAACATCACAGAATTCATACTGGGGAGAAACATCACAAATATAAAGAATATGGCAAGGCCTTTAGCTATTACTCATCTCTTATGCAACATCACAGAATCCATACTGGAGAGAAACATTACAAATGTCAAGAATGTGACAAGGCCTTTGGCTAGCACTCAACCCTGGCTCAACATCACAGAATCCATACCAGAGAAAAACTTTACAAATGTAATCAATGTGGTAAGACCTTTACGTGGTATTCACAGCTTACACGACATCACAGAATTCATACAGGGGAGAAACTTCACAAATGTAAAGAATGTGGCAAGGCCTTTAGCTGTTACTCATCTCTTAGACAATATCACAGAATCCATATGGGAGAGAAACCTTATAAATGTCAAGAATGTGGCAAAGCCTTCATCCAGCACTCAAACTTTAGTCAACATCACAGAATTCGTTCTGGACAGAAACGTCATAAATGTGAAGAATGTCGCAAAGCGTTTAGATTGAAGTCAAACCTTACTGACCATCTCAGAATCCATACTGGAGAGAAACCTTACCAATGTCGAGAATGTGGAAAACTCTTTATCTGTTGCTCACAACTTACTCAACATCCCAGAATTCATACTGGAGAGATATCTTACCAGTGTAAGAAATGTGGCAAAGCCTTTAACCTATGCTCAAAACTAAGTGGACATCACAGAATTCATACTTGAAAGAACCTTACCAAAGTAAAACATGTGCAAAACGCTTTAATCACCGTTCACCCTTTATTCAATATCACAGAAATCATCTTGGAGCAAGTGTTACAGGGTTTAAGACCTGGAGAGAACTTTTTAATTTTTTTTTATTTTTATTTTTTAGACAGACAGAGACACAGAGAGACAGACAGAACATGAGTGGGGGAGAGGCAGAAATAGAAAGAGACAAAAATTCGAAAGCAGGTTCCAGGCTCTGAGCTGTCAGCAAAGGCTGACACAGGGCTCAAATGCACAAGACATGAGATCATGACCTGAGCTGAAGCTGGATGCCTAACCAACAGCTACCCAGGTGCCCCAAGACTGTGAGAGAACTTTTTTGGACTGCTCAAAACTACTCCACATCACAGAATTCATATTGAAGATTAATGATACACATGTGAAGAATGTGGCTAGACTTTAAGCAATATTGATCCCTGATTCCTTGTCAGAGAATGTGTATTAGATATGATTTTACAAATAGGAAGAACGTGCCAAGCCCTTAAATGGTGGTCAAGCCTCATTCCACACCACCAAATTCATACTTGAGAGAAACCTTATAAATGCAGAGAATGCGGTGGAACGTTTCACATGGCTCAAGCCTTACTTACCATCACATTGTTCATACTTAGGAGGAACACTGCAAATGTAATGAATGTGGCAAACCTCTACGTGGAACTCATAACTTACTCAACATCATAGTGTCCATATCAGAGGAAAACTCTAAAATGTAAAGAGAATAACCAAGCTTTAATTTGGAATTAAATCCTTATTCAGGATCTCCAAATGCACGCTAAATTCAAACCATACAAATCTAATGAATGAGGGACGCTGTTCTTTATAAACATACCATTTAGAAACATCAGAGAGCACAAAAAGGAAAGTAAGCTGAAAGATAGAAGCATTTAAAAATATATTTAATTGAACATGAAATATCAATATGTGTGAGAATTCACAGCAGAAAGCAGTAAGCTGTATATTCAGATATTATATCAAAACAGTTATTATAAGGAATAATACGTTAAACATTCCGTTAACGTACAAGCTATTTTGCTTCAAAGTATAAAAGGGTTGCATTTTTGCATAGGTATAATTTCAATATTTGTTTATATTAAACTTATTTAAGACTGGTGGCTAGTAAACATCAATGTACTTCTTGTTCTCAAATCACTTCAGAGAATTCATTTATTCCTAGTGGGTGTGTGAACGTTATGTCGCTGGTTGTTTCAGTGTCAATGATATGAGTGCCCTTCTTCCTTAGGTGGGACTCATACATATCTAATTATGCATGGAAGATGAAGGAGAAGAGTTGTTTAAAATCTAAATGGAGTTGCTTTTCGTGCTTCTAAACTTGAGGGAAAGTATCGTGAAATAGGTGTTTAGGACATCATTTCTCCCCATTTATTTTAACTGAAAGTGTTTGTGATTATTACAAATAAAATGTTTTACGAATTGGTCTTTAGGGAAAAAGAGGGGTCAATCTAGTAAAAATAAAAACATCATAGCAATAATCTTCATCATAGCAATAATTACAAGTACAGAATATCAACTGATGTGATTCAAAGGAAATCTTCACAGATAGCAGAAAGAGAATAGTGAAATCTTCCTAAAATGGCCAGGATTCTACATTCACATTTTTGAAGAATTACCTCTGGCCTGAAAGAATTTTAGTAGGTAAAACTAAGGTGTACAGAACTTTAAACTGACTGTCCTGTCTTCTTGATCCTCATGGTAAACACCGAGCAAAAACTGGTAATCGATACCCAAAAAAATTAAGAGGAAAGAATCAAGGTTTACTATTCTAAAAAATCATCAAATCACAAAGATAAAGAGAAATTGGATAAGAAAGGGAGCAAGAATTCCAAAATAGCAGAAAACCATGAAAAGAATGATAACTCCATGCCTCTATCAGTACTTCCTTTAAATATAAAGGGACTAAATTCCCCAATCAAAAGATATAGATTAGCTGAATGGAAAGAAATACAAGACCCAATGATATGCTGCCTACAAGAGACTCACTTCTGCCTTCAGAACACACTCAGTCTCAAAGTACAGGTATGGAAAACGATATTCCATGCAAATAGAAACCAAAAAAAAGGGGTACCTATGTTTACTAAGACAAAATAGACTTAAGGCCCAAGGCCATAATAAGGCACAGTGAAGGCCAGTATAAAATAAAGGGGTCAGTTGTGTGGAGTTTTCAGTTAACGTGGTGTTTGGCAGAATAGCAAGAAAGTTTCCTCCCATTTTGATTTTGAAAGACAAGAATCGTGTGGTTCTATAAATCACGTAGTACTTATCACTTTGAAAACAAACACCTTTTTCCAAAAATGTTGGTGGTGTTTGTACAGATACCTGAATTGTAGCTTGTGTAATGTTTTTGAACATCTGTATTTTATGACTCCTCTAAATGGCTACTTGGTATTAAAAATCGATTTCTATTGTTAGAAGTTTGGGAGAAAAAAAAAAACACTTAATGACAATTGGAGAAAGACCTATTGCTTCCAGATTTTGAAGTGTGTGGGGAAAGTACTGTTGTAATGAAAATCTTGGTAATTTATTGGAACAAGCAGCCAACAGTGGCTCAAAACCAACTTGTAGAGGCTAATAAATCTTTTCCACAGTATTCAGATCTCAAATATCGTGCTGTTATGCCGTGAAACTTTTTTCACTCACATGTTATTTAATTTACTTTGTTATCTTCTCTTTTAAGCCCTCAAGTAAGTTATTTTTCATTTCAGGCAGTTTACCATAATACCTCACAGTAAGATTTCTGATGTTTCTGGGCAGTTCTTTGTATACAATTGCAATGATAGGCTTTTTATGGATCTCTATTTCAATATAGTGGATTTATTTCAAGGTGAGTTCTTTCTGAAATGTGCATCTTCCCATAAAATAACCTTACATTCCACTTGCTTTACACTTTTTAGACTACACTACTTGTGAATAAGGGTTTTATACAGTATATGTCTTTACTACATAGAAGACATTTGCTCTTTAATGTAGGAGAAAGGAAGCTATCACATGTACTTAGGATTTGTTTGTGTTACATTAAAGCTGTACGTTTGTATATTAATTGTAAATATAGTATTTGTATTGACAAAACATTTAGTTCTGTGTCTTGCTTCTTCCATGAGTTATATAATCTTATTGTACATTGAACTGCGTTGATTTCATCACACGTCACTTATTTTTACACATTAATTTTCTTCATATAGTAAAATTTTATAGTTTTTTGAAATAAATATAACCTGCTTTTTCTAAGAACAAAACTGAAAAAAATAAAGGAGTCAATTCAACCAAAAGATAGAACTTGTATAAATACTTACTCCCCTCCCTCCACATAAAAGCACCTATATATACACAGCATCTATTATGAGACAAGAACAGAAAATGTGACAGCAATACAATAGTGCAGGGCTTCAGTGCTGCACCTTCAATAATGGATAGATTATTCTGATACAACATCAATACGGAAACATCGGACTTCAAGGGTATTCAGCAGACAGACTTAAACAGCATTGCATCCAACAGCTGCAGAAAACACATTCTTCCCACATGCACATGGAACAGCCTCCAGTATAGATTATATGTTGGTACACAAAACAAATCTTAATAAATTTAAGAGTGAAATCCCATCAAACATCTTTTCCAACCACAATGGCATGAAACTAGAGGTCAGTTGTGAGTACAAAACTAGAAAACTCACAAATATGGGGCGCCTGGGTGGCTTAGTCGGTTGAGCGTCCAACTTTCGCTTGGGTCATGATCTCGTGGTTTGTGGGTTTGAGCCCCGCATCGGGCTCCGTGCTGACTGCCGGCTCAGAGCCTGGAGCCTGTTTCAGTCTGTGACTCCCTCTGTCTCTCACCCTCCCCTGCTCACGCTGTCTCTCTCTCTCTCCTAGAAATAAATAAAACATTTAAAAATTTTTAAAAAGAAAACTCACAAATATGTAAAAAATAAGCAACATGCCACATTATTCATAATAACCAAGACAGGGAAATAACTTGTGTCTGTTGTCAGTTGAGTAGATAATATGCTGCATATATACAATGTATGCTGGCTAAAATGAGCAATGCTCTGTTGGTCTCTAGACTAAGCACACTGAGAAATTAGTGTCTCATAGTTCTGGAGGTTCTTAGAAGTCTGAAGTGAGCTTTTGGCGCGACCACACTTTACTGCAAAAATTTACTCTTTCCTCTTTCTAACTCCTGGGGACTCTTCTTGGCCTGGCTTGGCTTGTCAGTGTGTATCACTCCATTATTGCCTTCATCATCACACACTGTTCTGTGTGTGCCTACATTTTTCTCTTCTTATAAGGATATAATCATTGAAATAGAATTGACCCAAATCTAGTATGTCTTCATTTTATCCTGATGACATATGCAAAGAGCTTACTGTCCAATAAGGTTACAATTACAGGTACTAAGGGTTAGCACTTGGGCATATTTATTTGGCATATTTATTTGAGGCACACTATGTAACCCACACCAGGGTTAAAAGGCACTAGGTCATGAAATGTGACTGAGGCATTAAATTGCCCTACATGTTATAGGTTAGTGGTGGGGTATAGGCAGGGACAGTAAGGACAGAAGGGCTATATATGTTGAGGGAATAAAAGGGAAACAGAAATCTTAGAGTGGAGGGCCCAAAATAGCAGAACAGCATGGAAGGTTTTTTGCATCTTGCATGCATGAAATATCGCCAGATCAACACGAAACTGTCCTGCACACTTAGTAAACTGATTTGAGGATTAACACAATAATCTCCACAACCTGAACCACAGAACTCAACAGGTACATGGCGGGCAGAGGTGAACTGGGGGAAAGAGAAGCCATGGTGGGCAGGGAGCTGATTTTGTTTGTGGTGAGAGGCTGGAGACAGGGGAGGGAGAGGAGAATAAGGGAAATGACCCCCACCCCCACCCCCAAATAAAAGCAGCTGGAGAGAAAGTGGAAAAGTGGAAACAGCCGCAGGGACTGAACAAAAAACGGAGAAAGGAGAAAGGAGAGGGTTTAAATTCCCTTAAGACTCTATACAAGAGGGGGAGCACAGAGTCTGAAACACTGCAGTTCGATACCTGGCAGTGCCCTGTGAGAAGAACGAATCCCTAGGAGCAGAGAGTGAAGTCCAGGGGTTTTCAGACAACACGGGGAAATGTGGATCCCTGCTGGGAGAACATCTGGTAGAGCCTGTGTGACCCCCCCATAGGCAAAGGCCCCAGTAGACCCAGAACAACCACAATTGCTAGTGCTGGAATAAGGTTGTTAAGTGTGAAGCCTGGTGCCAGATGTGGGTTGTGATTTTCCACAATCTCTGAAATGATACACAATAGTGTGAACTTTTTTAGGGTTTGGGCTGGCACCCAGCTGCAGTCTCTGGGCATCAGCAGCAGCATGGTCCTGCGAACATTCCTGAGTGCAGCCAGCACCTATCCATTGCTCGGTGAGACCCTCCTGCAGAGGGGCAGAATGGGTCAAAGCTTCAGTCTCTCAGAAGTAAGGGGTCAGGAAAACAGCCATGTTTGAGATAAAACTCAGAAGGGAGGTGCTGCCTGGGGCTTGGCCACAAACAGTGTAAAGGTGGGGAGTGGACAGAAGCCAGAGACAAAGGATGGGTGCACAAATGCTGATCAGGGAGAACAGAGTTCCAGTACTACAGACTTGGTAGCTGGGTGACGCCATTTTCACTGCTCCTAAGCATGCACATACACACCTACAAGCGCCAGAACAATCCACCCCAGTAAGCTAAGCAGCGCCATCTAGTGGAGAATGGAGCCGTTACACTAAGCCCTGCCCAACTGGGCCAACCTCACTCTTCAGGAACAAAAGTCTCTCTGCCTGCTTAGTTTACAGGCTATACAGCACCTCATTGTTTGACTTTTGGGGAAAAAGAAGTAATTTCAATCATATTTCAGTCTGTTCACTGGCCCATCTATTAAATTTTCTTTTTTTCCTCTATCATTTCTTTTCTTTTTCTTGAATACAGAAAGAGAAAATATTTTTATTTTCAATTCAAAAAATACTTTTAATTTTTTTCTGCTAAATTCTTTATTTTTGTAAATTTTTCAACTTCTATTTTACTTCCATCATTTCATTTTATTCTATTTCAGTGTATTCACTTCTTCAAATTTTTGGACAATTTCCTTTTTCCCCCCTTTTTTTCTCGGATCTATCAAGCCTCTTTCAACCACCAGTACAAAACACACCTAGGTTCTTGCTTCATTTATTTGATTTTTCTCTGTGTGTGTGTGTGTGTGTGTTGTTTTTAATTTTTTAATTTTAATTTTTTAATTTTGATTTAAAAAATTTTAATTTTTATATCTCATTAATAACTTTAATTCCTTTAAAATGTTGAAATGAAGGAATTCACCCTAAAAGAAAGAGCAGGAAGAAACGACAGCCAGGGACTTTACCAACACAGATACAAGCAAGACGTCTGATGCAGAATTTAGAATGACCATAATAAGAATACTAGCTGGAGTCAAAAAGACATTAGGATCCTTTTCTGAAGAAATAAAAGAATTAAAAGCTAGTCAAGATGAAATAAAAAATGCTATAAATGAGATGCAATCACGAATAGATGTCATGGTGGCAAGGATGGATGAGGCAGAGCAGTAAATCAGTGATAATGAGGACAAACTTATGGAGAATAATGAAGCAGAAAAAAAGAGGGAGACTAAGGCAAAGGAGCACGATTTATGAATTAGAGAAATTGGGGACTCATCAAAAACATCAGAATTGAGCTAAGGGGCTAGGTGGTGGAGAAGTAGGGACCTCTGTACGTTTCACTTGCTGCCATCTCTCAAATGGAGAAGGCCTGGAGCTATAGGAACCCTTACAGAGTCCAGGAGTTTGAGAGGAAAAGGAGACAGGTCCACTGAGAAAACCTTATATCATGAGTCTGAGCTAGGGAAGATAAAAATGGGCCGGGGGGCGCCTGGGTGGCTTGGTCGGTTAAGCGTCCGACTTTCGCTTGGGTCATGATCTCGCGGTTTGTGGGTTCGAGCCCCGCGTCGGGCTCTGTGCTGGCTGCCAGCTCAGAGCCTGGAGCCTATTTCAGAGTCTGTATCTCCCTCTCTCTCTGACCCTCCCCTGCTCACGCTGTCTCTCTCTCTCTCCTAGAAATAAATAAAAATATAAAAAAAAAAAAATGGGCCGGGATCAGAGACACAGGGGGAAGGGAGGGAGCCCCCTTTGCAGGGAGCAGCAGTGAGTCTAGGGGGAAAGAAAGAGTGGCTGAAACTGCTCAAGACACTGTCCCTGTCGCTGGAGAAGAGAAAAACCTGGGCTCAGGACACTGAGGGATCCTGTTTCCTGCTATCCCCCTGGCCCTGAAAGGACGCACTGGTCCCAGACGACCCCAGGAGAAGCTGCTCCTTGCTCACCAGCTTGACATGGAGGGGAAGCAGCGGCGTCGAAGCCCTGCCGCTGTGCTTCTGGGTCAGCTGGATTCCCAGTGGGGAGGCAAGAGGCTTGAAACTGCTTGGAGGAACCTAGCCTGCGGGTTTATATTTTGGGTGATATCAATGGGGCACAGGGACTAATGAAGAGCCTAAATAATGCCATTTTAAAATTAAGACCCCCATTAAAAGCAACCTCGGGCTGCACATAGCAGCAGTGTATAAAAAAAACCTGCGGATTGTTCAAGGCTGAAACCCCTCCCCAATTAACCAATGAGAGGAGGATAATAACATTCCTGCGGGCTGAGACAAGGGCTGCTCCCCGTGCTTAACTCACCTGATAATTGGTCATTTTCAAAGGAGTCTCAGAGGGCCATGATTGGGGCTCCGCCAAAAGTAACGGACACCTCACAGGTACTGAATGGTTGAAGCTGTTGCCAGGGTGTTATACAAATGTGATTGGTGTACAACATATGTACTGTAACACCCCCATCCCTTATCCCTTAAAAACTCTGCTCGCTATTGTTCAGGGCTCCCCTCTGCTGCTGCTGCTGTGTTGGTAGGTGGGTGAGACCCTGCTCGAGCTTGTAATAAAAGACCCTTTTGTTCTTGCACGGGTATTGGCTTCTGAGGTCACTGGGGACTCGTGATTCGGGCACAACACTAAGATCTGGAAAGGAGACCACGTGGGATAAAGAGCACGGCCCACCTTGGCTACGCCTGTGGCACAGGGAGATCAGACCCAAAAAAGTGAGTAGCAATGCTTGGTTCAAGAAGGGACTGGGGCGCCACCACTTTTCTCCCCACAACCACCAAGGCAGGACCTGAGGGAGCGGCCAGAGGGACACAATGGAGGCTGAGACCGGCCTACACGAAACCACTCCCATCCCCAAGAGAGCTGCCTTTTTTTTTTTTTTTAACCAGAGCCTGGGACAAGACCAACATGGATGCACTGCCATGATTAATTCTAGAACAATTCTTTCTATTCAGACATATTATCCCCCATGTGTCATTTGCAACCCTCCACTCTGCTGGATTGGGCACTCTGGTCACTGGTTTGCTTAAATAGTCACATTTAATCCATTCTCTAGATGTATATTCTACTCCACTGCTACATTTTTATCTCTCTCTCTCTAATCAGACTATATAGTTTCTCTGAGTAACATTATCTTCATTTCTTTCTTCTCATCTCTAACCATATTCTCCTCTTTCTCTCTCTGAATTAAGCCTCTTAGTCTCTCTGCCTGGTCATTTCATTTCCAATTTCGCTTCCTCTCCACCGCGTCATCTCTCCCTTTGTACATACTCTTCCATCAGCACTGCATACACCCAGCTTTTTATTTGTAGATGGGAGTTCTGGTTTTATGCTTTTAGACTGTCCTTTGTCTTTTGGGTTTTTTCTTTTTTCTTTTCTTTTCTTCTTTTTTATTTATTTATTTATTTATTTTTATTATTTGTCTTCCCCCTTCCTCTTTTTTTTTTTTTTTTGGTATCTTCCTTTTTACCTTTTTCTTTTTTCCTTTCGGTTTGTGTGTTTGTTGGATTTGTCTGTGCATTTGTGTGCCTTTGGTCCCTGTGTGTTTGTCTGTCTGTTTTCTTTCCCAGGGCTACCTCAAGAAACAAGCCAAAGTACACATGGTAGAGAGTCCCAAATACCACTACAAGTAATGAAATAAACTAACCAAAATCTCAACAAGAGAGACCAAGAGACACCATTCAAAGAACGCTTCCTGAATGGACAAGACCTGGGCAGTCAAAGAGCCTTCTTTAATACAGCAGTATTTCCAGGTGCGGAGTACATAACAAGCTTTTGAAACTAACAAAAGATAGAAAGCTAACCAAAATTATGAAATGGAAGAATTCTCCTCCAAAGAAATTCCAGGAAGAACTGACGGCTAAAGAACTGCTCAAAACAGATATAAGCGAAGATGGTGGAGAAGTAGGAAGCAGAGTACATTTCGCCTGCTCCCATCTCTCAAACAGAGAAGGCCTGAAGTCGTAGGACACTGAGCCACAGGAATTTGGGAAGAGAAAGAGACAGAGTACACTGGGAAGGAAACCTCATAAGTGCGTGAGTGCGAACTGGGGAAGATAAAAGCGGGATGGGACCCGGAGACACGGAGGGAGATGGGGAACCCAGCTTGCGTGCAGCTGCGGCGAGTGGTGGCAAGCTGCGGCGACTCCAGGGGAAAGGAAAGAAAAGCTGAGATTGCTCATAGAACCATCCCTGGAGAAGAGAAAAAACCTCGGCTTGGAAAGACAGTGTTTTTTAGCTCTGGTTGGGGTGATGACTTTAAACTAGATGCCCTTCTCCCAGAAGGCGACAGGAAAAACTGAACTGCTATGCGCCTGGCACCACCCATGGCGGTGGCTGCCTGGTGAACCGGCAGCAGCGCCTGCGGAGGCGGTCCCGAAGCTGGGTGAAGCGGCAGCGGTGCGTGAGGTCGGCCCACTGAAGCGGCAGCAGCTGCGACCCGGTGAAGGGGTGCCGGCGCCCGGTAAAGTCACAGCAGTGTGCTGCAGCGTCGTGGATTCTACAGACCTGAAGTTGCTACTTCCCCGCACTCGGGTTGTATCCCTGCTTGACCCTGGAGGATATGAGGCTGCGACACTTTCCCCACCCCCCCATTCAACCCTCAGGCACCAGGGAAGCAGCAACCTGCGGGACTGTTGAGGGCGGTATAACAAAGCCCGTGGACTGGGACCTGGAAACAGGTGAGGTGTGTGGCATAGAACTCAGCCCACCTTGGCTACATCCTCAGCACAGGGAGATCAGACTGAAGAAGTGATTTCAACGCTTGGTTGAGAAGGGACTGGGGCGACGCCATTCTTCTCCCCACAACCACCAAGGAGGGGCCTCAGGGAGGCCAGCAGACAAGGTGGAGACAAGACCTGCCTACACAAACCACGCCCATCCCCTCCAGATAGCTGTTTTGTTGTTGCTGTTGCTGTTTTTACCTGAGACTGAGTTTGCGTGTTTATTGGTTTTGTCTGCATTTGTGTACCTGTGTTCCCTCTGTGGTTGTCTGTTTCCTTTTTCCAGGGCAGCCTCAAGATACAAGCCAAACTACACATGGTGGAGAGTCCCAAATACCACTACCAATAGGGAAACAAAATAACCAAACACTCAACAAGAGAAACCAAGAGTCACCGTCCAAAGAACACTTCCTGAACAGACAGGCCTTGAACAGTCAAAAGAGCCCTCTCTAATACAGCAGAACTCGCAGGGGCCGTGTGTACAACAAGCTTTTAAAATTAACAAGAGATAGAAAGCTAACCAAAATGATGAAACAGAAGAGCTCTCCTCCAAAGAAACTCCAGGAAGAAATGAGAGCTAGAGAACTGCGCAAAACAGATATGAGCAACATAACTGAACAAGAATTTAGAACAATAATCATAAAATTAATTGCCGGGCTTGAAAAAAGCATGGAGGACACCAGAGAAACTATGGCTACAAACAATATGGAGCTTAAAAATAATTATGGTGAATTAAAAAATGGGATAAATGAGATACATAATAAACTGGAGGCGTCCAATGCACGGATTGAAGAGGCGGATGGAGATAAGTGATTTAGAAGACACTATTATAGAAAAAGAAGAAACTGAGAAAAAGAGAGATAAACTGATCTAAGAACATGAAAGAAGAGTTCGAGAGCTCAGCGATACAGTCAAACGGAACAATATCCGTATCATAGGAATCTAAGAAGAGGAAGAGAGAGGGAAAGGCACTGAAGGAGTCCTGGAACAAATTATAGCAGAGAACTTCCCAATGTGGGGAAGGAAACACGTTGAAATCCAACAGGCACAGAGAACTCCCCTTAGACAGAACTTGAATCATTCTTCGGCACGGCATATCATAGTAAAAATGGCAAAATATAAGGACAAAGAGAATTTTGAAAGCATCTAGGGAGAAAAGGGCCCTAACATACAAAGAGAAACCTATCAGAGTGGTGATAGACTTATCTACTGAAACTTGGCAGGCTAGAAAGGAATGTCAGGAGATCTTCAATGTGATGAGCAGAAAAAATATGCAGCCAAGGATACTCTATCCAGGAAGCCTGTCATTCAGAATAGAAGGAGAGATAAAAGTCTTTCCAAATAAACAAAAATTGAAAGAATTTGTCACCACTAAACCAGCCCTACAAGAAATCCTGAGGGAGACTCTCTGAGGGAAGTGTTGCAAGGAATTCAAGATACCAGAGACACCACCAAAAGCATGAGTCCCACAAAGGACACAATGACTCTAAACCCACATATTTCAATAATAACACTGACTGTAAATGGGCTGAATGCTCCAATCAAAAGACATAGGGTAGCAGAATGGATAAAACAAAAATCCATCTATTTGCTGTCTACAAGAAACGCATTTTAGACTGGAAGATACCTTCAGATTAAAAGTAAAGGGATAGAGAAATATATATCTTGCTACAGGAAGTCAAAAGAAAGCTGGAGTAGCTATCTTTATATCAGACAAACTGGACTTTAAATTAAAGACAATAACAAGGGATGAAGAAGGGCATTACATAATAATTACAGGGTCCATTCATCAGGAAGAACTAACAATCATAAATGTCTATGCCCGAATATGGGAGCACCTAAATATTTAAAACAATTAATCACAAACAGAAACAATCTTATAGATAAGAATGTGCTAATAGTTGGGGACTTTAATAATCCACTTACAGCAATGGATAGATCAACCAGACAGAAAATCACTAAGGAAACAATAGACTTGAATGACACATTGGACCAGATGGATCTGACAAATATATTCAGAACTCTACATCCTGAGGCCAGGGAATTCACTTTCTTCTCAAGTGAGCATGGCACATTCTCCAAGATATATCACATACTGGGACATAAAGCAGCCCTCAATCAATATAAAAGAATTGAGACCATACCATGCACACTTTCAGATCATAATGCTTTGAAACTTGAAATCAATCACAGGAAGAAGNTTTTTTTTTTTTTTTTGGTATCTTCCTTTTTACCTTTTTCTTTTTTCCTTTCGGTTTGTGTGTTTGTTGGATTTGTCTGTGCATTTGTGTGCCTTTGGTCCCTGTGTGTTTGTCTGTCTGTTTTCTTTCCCAGGGCTACCTCAAGAAACAAGCCAAAGTACACATGGTAGAGAGTCCCAAATACCACTACAAGTAATGAAATAAACTAACCAAAATCTCAACAAGAGAGACCAAGAGACACCATTCAAAGAACGCTTCCTGAATGGACAAGACCTGGGCAGTCAAAGAGCCTTCTTTAATACAGCAGTATTTCCAGGTGCGGAGTACATAACAAGCTTTTGAAACTAACAAAAGATAGAAAGCTAACCAAAATTATGAAATGGAAGAATTCTCCTCCAAAGAAATTCCAGGAAGAACTGACGGCTAAAGAACTGCTCAAAACAGATATAAGCGAAGATGGTGGAGAAGTAGGAAGCAGAGTACATTTCGCCTGCTCCCATCTCTCAAACAGAGAAGGCCTGAAGTCGTAGGACACTGAGCCACAGGAATTTGGGAAGAGAAAGAGACAGAGTACACTGGGAAGGAAACCTCATAAGTGCGTGAGTGCGAACTGGGGAAGATAAAAGCGGGATGGGACCCGGAGACACGGAGGGAGATGGGGAACCCAGCTTGCGTGCAGCTGCGGCGAGTGGTGGCAAGCTGCGGCGACTCCAGGGGAAAGGAAAGAAAAGCTGAGATTGCTCATAGAACCATCCCTGGAGAAGAGAAAAAACCTCGGCTTGGAAAGACAGTGTTTTTTAGCTCTGGTTGGGGTGATGACTTTAAACTAGATGCCCTTCTCCCAGAAGGCGACAGGAAAAACTGAACTGCTATGCGCCTGGCACCACCCATGGCGGTGGCTGCCTGGTGAACCGGCAGCAGCGCCTGCGGAGGCGGTCCCGAAGCTGGGTGAAGCGGCAGCGGTGCGTGAGGTCGGCCCACTGAAGCGGCAGCAGCTGCGACCCGGTGAAGGGGTGCCGGCGCCCGGTAAAGTCACAGCAGTGTGCTGCAGCGTCGTGGATTCTACAGACCTGAAGTTGCTACTTCCCCGCACTCGGGTTGTATCCCTGCTTGACCCTGGAGGATATGAGGCTGCGACACTTTCCCCACCCCCCCATTCAACCCTCAGGCACCAGGGAAGCAGCAACCTGCGGGACTGTTGAGGGCGGTATAACAAAGCCCGTGGACTGGGACCTGGAAACAGGTGAGGTGTGTGGCATAGAACTCAGCCCACCTTGGCTACATCCTCAGCACAGGGAGATCAGACTGAAGAAGTGATTTCAACGCTTGGTTGAGAAGGGACTGGGGCGACGCCATTCTTCTCCCCACAACCACCAAGGAGGGGCCTCAGGGAGGCCAGCAGACAAGGTGGAGACAAGACCTGCCTACACAAACCACGCCCATCCCCTCCAGATAGCTGTTTTGTTGTTGCTGTTGCTGTTTTTACCTGAGACTGAGTTTGCGTGTTTATTGGTTTTGTCTGCATTTGTGTACCTGTGTTCCCTCTGTGGTTGTCTGTTTCCTTTTTCCAGGGCAGCCTCAAGATACAAGCCAAACTACACATGGTGGAGAGTCCCAAATACCACTACCAATAGGGAAACAAAATAACCAAACACTCAACAAGAGAAACCAAGAGTCACCGTCCAAAGAACACTTCCTGAACAGACAGGCCTTGAACAGTCAAAAGAGCCCTCTCTAATACAGCAGAACTCGCAGGGGCCGTGTGTACAACAAGCTTTTAAAATTAACAAGAGATAGAAAGCTAACCAAAATGATGAAACAGAAGAGCTCTCCTCCAAAGAAACTCCAGGAAGAAATGAGAGCTAGAGAACTGCGCAAAACAGATATGAGCAACATAACTGAACAAGAATTTAGAACAATAATCATAAAATTAATTGCCGGGCTTGAAAAAAGCATGGAGGACACCAGAGAAACTATGGCTACAAACAATATGGAGCTTAAAAATAATTATGGTGAATTAAAAAATGGGATAAATGAGATACATAATAAACTGGAGGCGTCCAATGCACGGATTGAAGAGGCGGATGGAGATAAGTGATTTAGAAGACACTATTATAGAAAAAGAAGAAACTGAGAAAAAGAGAGATAAACTGATCTAAGAACATGAAAGAAGAGTTCGAGAGCTCAGCGATACAGTCAAACGGAACAATATCCGTATCATAGGAATCTAAGAAGAGGAAGAGAGAGGGAAAGGCACTGAAGGAGTCCTGGAACAAATTATAGCAGAGAACTTCCCAATGTGGGGAAGGAAACACGTTGAAATCCAACAGGCACAGAGAACTCCCCTTAGACAGAACTTGAATCATTCTTCGGCACGGCATATCATAGTAAAAATGGCAAAATATAAGGACAAAGAGAATTTTGAAAGCATCTAGGGAGAAAAGGGCCCTAACATACAAAGAGAAACCTATCAGAGTGGTGACAGACCTATCTACTGAAACTTGGCAGGCTAGAAAGGAATGTCAGGAGATCTTCAATGTGATGAGCAGAAAAAATATGCAGCCAAGGATACTCTATCCAGGAAGCCTGTCATTCAGAATAGAAGGAGAGATAAAAGTCTTTCCAAATAAACAAAAATTGAAAGAATTTGTCACCACTAAACCAGCCCTACAAGAAATCCTGAGGGAGACTCTCTGAGGGAAGTGTTGCAAGGAATTCAAGATACCAGAGACACCACCAAAAGCATGAGTCCCACAAAGGACACAATGACTCTAAACCCACATATTTCAATAATAACACTGACTGTAAATGGGCTGAATGCTCCAATCAAAAGACATAGGGTAGCAGAATGGATAAAACAAAAATCCATCTATTTGCTGTCTACAAGAAACGCATTTTAGACTGGAAGATACCTTCAGATTAAAAGTAAAGGGATAGAGAAATATATATCTTGCTACAGGAAGTCAAAAGAAAGCTGGAGTAGCTATCTTTATATCAGACAAACTGGACTTTAAATTAAAGACAATAACAAGGGATGAAGAAGGGCATTACATAATAATTACAGGGTCCATTCATCAGGAAGAACTAACAATCATAAATGTCTATGCCCGAATATGGGAGCACCTAAATATTTAAAACAATTAATCACAAACAGAAACAATCTTATAGATAAGAATGTGCTAATAGTTGGGGACTTTAATAATCCACTTACAGCAATGGATAGATCAACCAGACAGAAAATCACTAAAGAAACAATGGACTTGAATGACACATTGGACCAGATGGATCTGACAGATATATTCAGAACTGTACATCCTGAGGCCAGGGAATTCACTTTCTTCTCAAGTGAGCATGGCACATTCTCCAAGATATATCACATACTGGGACATAAAGCAGCCCTCAATCAATATAAAAGAATTGAGACCATACCATGCACACTTTCAGATCATAATGCTTTGAAACTTGAAATCAATCACAGGAAGAAGTCTGAATACCTCCAAAAATATGGAGGTTAAAGAACACCCTGCTAAAGAATGAATGGGAGAATCAGGCAATTAGAGAGGAAATTTAAAAATATACGGAAACAAATGAAAATGAAAATACAACAATCCAAACTCTATGGGATGCGGCAAAGGCAGACCTAAGAGTAAAGTACACTGCACTCCAGGCCTATTTTAAGAAATTAGAAAAAGCGCAAGTCCAAAATCTAACAGCTCACCTAAAGGAACTAGAGGCAGAGCAACAAGAGTACCCCAAATCCAGTAGAAGAAGAGAAATAGTAAAAACCAGAGCAGAAATAAATAACATAGAGACCAAAGAAACAAATGAACAGATCAATGAAACCAAGAGTTGGTTTTTTGAAAAAATAAACAAAGTAGACAAACCTCTAGCCAGGCTTCTCAAAAAGAAAAGAGACAGCACCCAAACAGACAAAATCATGAATGAAAATGGACTGATTACAACCAACCCCTCAGAAATACAAGCAAGTATCAGGGAATACTATGAAAAATTATATGCCAACAAATTGGACAACTTAGAAGAAATGGACAAATTCCTAAACACACGCTCACTACAAAAATTCAAATGGGAAGAGATAGGAAATCTGAACAGACCCATAACTAGTGAAGAAATTGAATCAGTGATCAAAAATCTAACAACAAATAAGAGCCCTGGACCTGATGACTTCCCTGTGGAATTCTACCAGACATTTAAAACAGAATTAATACCAATTCTTCTCAAGCTAAAAAAAAAAAAAAAGAAACTGAAGGAAAACTTCCGAACTCATTTTATGAAGCCAGCATCATTCTGATTCCCAAGAAAGAAAGAAATCAAAAAAAAAAAAAAAAAAAAAAAAAACCCCAGAACTACAGGCCAATAACCTTGATGAATATGGATGTAAAAATCCTCAAAAAGATCCTTGCAGAGCAAATCCAACAGCACATGAAAAGAATTATCCACCAAGATCAAGTGGGATTCATTCCTGGGTTACAGGACTGGTTCAGCATTTGCAAATCAATCAATGTGATCCATCACATTAACAAAAGAAAAGATCGGGGCGCCTGGGTGGCTTAGTCGGTTAAGGTCCGACTTTCACTTAGGTTATGATCTCGCGGTTCGTAGGTTCGAGCCCCGCATCGGGCTCTGTGCTGACTGCCAGCTCAGAGCCTAGAGCCTACTTCAGATTCTGTGTCTCCCTCTCTCTCTGACCCTCCCCTGCTCACGCTGTCTCTCTCTCTCTCCTAGAAATAAATAATTAAAAAAATTAAAAAAAAAAAAACCAAAAGATAAAAACGGTATGATCCTGTCAATAGATGCAGAAAATGCATCTGACAAAACACAGCATCCCTTCTTAATAAAGACCCTCGAGAAAGTCGGGGTAGAAGGAACTTACTTAAACATCATAAAAGCCATCTATGAAAAGCCATCAGCTAACATCATCCTCAATGGGTGAAAACGGAGCTTTCCTCCTGAGATCAGGAACACGACAGGGATATCCACTCTCACCACTGTTGTTTAACATAGTGCTGGAAGTATTAGCATCAGCCATCAGACAACAAAAGGAAATCAAAGGCATCAGAATTGGCAAAGAGGAAGTCAAACTTTCATTTTTCACAGACAACATGATACTCTACATAGAAAACCCGACAGACTCCACCAGAAGCCTACTAGAACTGATCCAGGAATTCAGCAAAGTTGCAGGATACAAAATCAACGTGCAGAAATCAATTGCATTTTTATACACCAACAATGAAGCGACAGAAAGATAAATCAAGAAACGGATCCCATTCATAATTGCACAAAAAACCATAAAGTACCTAGGAATAAACCTAACCAAGGATATAAGAGATCTGTCCGATGAAAACTATAGAAAACTTAGGAAGGAAATTGAAGAAGACACAAAGAAATGGAAAAACATGCCATGCTCATGGATCAGAGGATTAAATATAGTTAAAATGTCATTACTACCCAGAGCAATCTACACATTCAATGCAATCCCAATCAACATTGCACCCACATACTTCTCAAAACTAGAACAAACTATTCTAAAATTTGTATGGAACCACAAAAGACCCCAAATAGCCAAAGTAACAATGAAGAAGAAAACCAAAATGGGAGGCATACCATTCCAGACTTCAGCCTCTACTACAAAGCTGTCATCATCAAGACAGTATGGTATTGGCACAAAAAACAGACACATAGACCAATGGAATAGAATTGAGAAATCAGACCTGGACCCAAAAATATACAGCCAACTGATCTTTGACAAAGCAGGAAAGAATATCCAATGGAAAAAAGACAGCCTTTTTAACAGATGGTGTTGGGAGAACTGGACAGCAACATGCAGAAGAATGAAACTAGATCATTTTCTCACACCATACACAAAAATAAACTCAAAATGGATAAAGGACCTGAATGTGAGACAGGAAACCATCAAAACCCTAGAGGAGAAAGCAGGAAACAACCTCCTTGACCTCCACCACAGCAAATTCTTACTTGACACATCCCAAAGGCAAAAGAATCAAGAACAAAAATAAACTATTGGGACCTCATCAAGATTAAATCTTCTGCAAGTCAAAGGGGACAAATCATAAAACTAATAGACAACCAACGGAATGGGAAAAGATAGTTGCAAATGACATATCAGATAAAGGGTTAATATCCAAAATCTATAAGGAACGCACCAAACTCCACACCCGAAAAACAAACAACCCAGTGAAGAAATGGGCAGAAGACACGAACAGACACTTCTCCAAAGAGGACATCCAGATGGCCAACAGACACATGAAACGATGCTAAGCGTCTCTCCTCATCAGGGAAATACAAATCAAAACCACACTAAGATACCACCTCACACCAGCCAGAGTGGCTAAAATGAACATATCAGGAGACTCTAGATGCTGGCGAGGGTGTGGAGAAACGGGCACCCTCCTACACCGTTGGTGGGAATGTAAACTGGTGCAGTCCCTCTGGAAAACAGTGTGGAGGTTCCTCAAAAAATTAACAATAGAACTCCCCTATGGCCCAGCACTAGCACTGCTAGGAATTTACCCAAGGGATACAGGAGTGCTGATGCAATGGGGCACATGTACCCCAATGTTCATAGCAGCACTCTCAACAATAGCCAAAATATGGAAAGAGCCTAAGTGTCCATCAACGGACGAATGGATCAGGAAGATATGGTTTATGTATACAATGGAATACTCCATGGCAATGAGAAGGAATGAAATCTGGCCATGTGTAGCAACATGGATGGAACTAGACGGTGTGATGGTGAGCGAAATAAGTCAAGGAGAGAAGGACAGATACCATATGTTTGCACGCATACATGGATTACGAGGAACTTAATGGAGGACCATGGGGGAGAAGGAAAAAATAGTTGGGGAGAGGGGGGAGGCAATCCATGAGAGACTCTTGAATACTAACAACAAACTGAGGGCTGATGGAGGTGGTGGAGAGGGGAAGAGGGTGATGGGCATGGAGGAGAGTTCTTGTTGGGTTGAGCACTGGGTGTTATATGGAAACCAACTTGACAATAAACTATTAAAAAAAAGAATCAGTATCATAGGGTTCCCAGAAGATGAAGAGAGAGAAAAGGGGGTAGAAGGGTTAAATGAGCATATCATAGCAGAAAACTTTCCTAACCTGGGGAAAGACACAGACATCAAACTCCAGGAAGCACAGAGGACACCCATTAGATTCAACAAAAACCGACCATAACAAAGCATATCATAGTCAGATTCACAAAATACTCAGGTGAGGAAAGAATCATGAAAGCATCAAGGGAAAAAAAATCCTTAATCTACAAGGGAAGAGTGATCAGCTTTGGAGCAGATCCATCCACAGAAACTTGGCAGGCCAGAAAGGAGTTGCAGGATATTTTCAATGTGGTGAATCAGAAAAATAGGCAGTCAAGAATTCTTTTTCCAGCAAGGCTGACATTCAAAATAGAAGGAGAGATTGAAAGTTTCCCAGACAAACAAAAAATTAAAGAAGTTGGTGACCACTAAGTCAGCCCCACAAGAAATTTTAAGGGGGACTCTCTGAGGGTAGAAAAGAGGAAAAATACATACATACATACCAAAATTAACAAAGACTAGAAAGGACCCGAGACACCACCTGAAACTCCAACTTTACAAGCAACATAATGGCAATAAATTCATATCTTTCAGTACTCATTCTAAATGTTAATGGACTAAATGCTAAGTCAAAAGACATAGGGTAACAGAATGGATAAGAAAACAAGATCCATCTATATGCTGTTTACAAAAGATCCACTATAGACTGAAAGACACCTTCAGATTGAAAGTAAGTGGATGGAGAACCGACTACCATGCTAATTGTCAACAAAAGAAAGCCGGAGTAGCCATAATTATATCAGACAATCTAGACTTTAAAATTAAGACTGTAACAAGGAATGAAGAAGTGCATTAGATGATAATTAAGGGGTCTATCCACCAAGAAGACCTGATAATTGTAAACATTTATGCTCCAAATGTGAAGGAACCCAAAGATATAAATCAGTTAATCACAAACATAAAGAAACTAATTGATAATAATACCATAATAGTAGGGGATTTCAACACCCCACTTGCAGCAATGGACAGATCATCTAATCAGAAAATCAACAAGGAAACAATGGCTTCTATTGACACACTGGACCAGATGGACTTAACACATATATTCAGAACACTTTATACTAAAGCAGCAGAATATACAGTCTTCTCCAGTGCACATGGAACGTTCTTCAGAACAGATCACATACTGAGACAAAAATCAGCCCTCAACAAGTACAAAAGATCGAGATCATATCATGGGTATTTTCAGACCACAACATTATGAAACTCAAAATCAACCACAAGAAAAAAATTTGGAAAAGTAACAAATACTTGGAGACTAAAGAACATCCTAGTAAAGAATGAATGGACTAACCAAGAGTTAAGGAGGAAATTAAACAGTACATTGAAGCAAATGAAAATGATAACACCACAGCCCAAAACCTCTGGGATGCAGCAAAAGCGGTCATAAGAAGAAAGTATATAGCAATCCAGACCTTCCTAAAGAAGGAAGAAAGGTCTCAGATACACAACCTAACCTTAGACCTTAAAGAGCTGGAAAAAGAACAGCAAGTAGAACTCCAAACCAGCAGAAGACAGGAAATAATAAAGATTAGAGCAGAAATCAATGCTATCGAAACAAAACAAACAAACAAACAAAGTAGAACAAATCAATGAAATCAGAAGCTGCTTCTTTGAAAGAACTAACAAAATTGATAAACCGCTAGCCAGTTTGATCAAAAAGAAAAAGAACCCAAGCAAATAAAATCAAGTATGAAAGAGAAGAGATCACAAACAACACAGCAGAAATAAAAAGAATAATAAGAGAATATGATGAGCAATTATACGCCAATAAAATGGGCAATCTGGAAGCAATGGACAAATTCCTAGACACATAGAAACCGCTAAAACTGAAATAGGAAGAAATAGAATATTTGAACAGACCCATAACTAGTAAAGAAATCGAATTCGTAATAAAAAAAAATCTCCCAAAAAAACAAGGGTCCAGAGCCAGATGGCTTTCCATGGGAATTCTACCAAACATTTCAGGAAGAATTAACACCTATTCTCTTGAAGCTTTTCCAAAAAAGAGGACTAGAAGGAAAACTTCCAAACTCTTTCTATGAAGCCAGCATTACCTTGATTCCAAAACTAGACAAGAACCGCTCCTAAAAAGAAGAACTATAGAACAATTTCCCTGATGAACATGGATGCAAAGACCCTCAAAAAGATACTAGCCAACTGGATCCAACAATACATTAAAGAAATTACTCACCACAACCTAGTGGGTTTTATACCTGGGATGCAGGACTGGTTCAGTATCCGCAAAACAATCAAAGTGATACATCCCATCAATAAAACAAAGGACAAGAACCACATGATCCTCTCAATAGATGTAGAGAAAGCACTGGACAAAATACAGCATCCTTTCTTGTAAAAACCCTCAAGAAAGTAGGGACAGAAGGATCATACTTCGAGATAATAAAACCTATATGAAAGACCCAATGGTAATATCATCCCCTGGGGAAAAACTTAGAGCTTTCCCTCTCAGGTCGCACAAGGCAGGGATGTCCACTCCCGCCACTGTTATTCGACATGGTATTGGAAGTCTTAGCCTCAACAATCAGACAACACAAAGAAATTAAAGGCATCCAAATCGGCCAGGAGGAGGTCAAACTGTCATTCAGCAGATGAAATGATACTGTATATGGAAAGCCCAAAAGATCCACCAAAAAACTGTTAGAACTGATTCATGAATTCAGCAAACTGGCAGGATATAAAAGCAATGCATGCAAATTGGTTGCATTCCTATAAACCAATAACAAAGCAACATAAAGAGAAATCAAGGAACTGATCCCATTTACAGTTGCAGCAAAAGCCATAAAATACCTAGGAATAAATCTAACTAAAGACGTGAAAAACCTATATTGAATAGTATAGAAGCTTATGAAAGAAATTGAAGAAGACCCAAAAAATGGAAAAATATTCCATGCTCCTGGATAGGAAGAACAAATATTGTTAAAATGTCAATAGGACACAAAGCAATCTATGTATTCAATGCAATCCCTATCAAAACAACACCAGCATTCTTCACAGAGCTAAGACAAACAATCCTAAAACGTGTATGGAACCTGAAAAGACCCTGAATAGCCAAAGCATTCTTGAAAAAGAAAACTAAAGCAGGAGGCATCACAATCCTCCTGAGGAAAGAAAGGGCAACTTTCACTCTTCACGGATGACATGATATTCTATGTAGAAAACCCAAAAGACTCCACCAAAAAAATTGCTAAAACAGATACATGAATTTATCAAAGTTGTAAGATCAACACACAGAAATCATTTGCATCACTAAACACCAGTAATGAAGCAGCAGCAGGTGAAATCGAGAAATCGTTTCCAGACCTCAAATGTCCATTGACAAATGGATAGATAAAGAAAAAGTGCTATATATATATATATATATATATATATATATATATATATGTATAATATGGAGTAATAATATGGAGTATTGCTCAGCAATCAAAAAGAATGAAATTTTGCTATCTGCAACTACGTGGATGGAACTAGAGGGTATCATGCTCAGCAAAATCAGCCAGTCAGAGATAGGCAAACATATGACTTCACTCATAGGAGGAATTTATGATACTAAACAGATGAACATAAGGGAAGGGAAGCAAAATTAATATAAAAACGAGGAGAACAAAACATGAGAGACTCAAAAAGACAGAGAACAAACCGAGGGTTGCTGGAGGGGCTGGTTGTGGGGCATAGGCTAAATGGTTAATGGGCATTAGGTAGGACACTTGTTGGGATGAACACTAGGTTTATACATAGCAGATAAATCACTGCAATCTACTCCTGAAATCATTAGAGCACTATATGCTAACTAACCTGGATATAAATTTAAAAATGAATTAAAAACAAATAAAGAAATAGGTTATATTTACAATTGCACTGAAAACTGCACCATACCTAGGAATAAACTTAACCAAAGAGGTAAAAATATTTGTACTCTGAAAACTATAGAAAACTTCTGCATGAAGCTGAAAATGACACAAAGAAATGGAAAAACATTCCATGCTCATGGATTGGAAGAACACATATTGTTCAAATGTCTGTACTCTGCAAAGCAATGTACACTTTCAATCCAATCCCTAACAAAACAACACCAGTATTTTTCTCAGAGCTAGAAAAAAATAGAAATAACCAAAGTACTGTTGAAAAAAGTAAAGGAAAGCAAGAAGCGCCACAATTCCGGACGTCAGGCTATGTTACAAATCTGCAATCAGCAAGACAGTATGGTACTGGCACAAAAACAGACAGGTAGATCAATGGAACAGAATAGAAACCCCGGTAATGGACCCACAGCTATATGGTCAACAAATCTTTGACAATGCATGAAAGAATATTCAAGGAAAAAAGTCAGTCTCTTCAACAAATGGTGTTGGGAAAACTAGACGGTGAATGCAGAAAAAAGAATCGAGACCTTCTTCTGAGGTACCATGGTGGCTCTGTTGGTTGGGCATCCAATTGTGGATTTCAGCTTAGGTCATGATCTCATGGTTCATGTGTTGTAGCCCTGCATCAAACTCTGTGCTTTTGACGTGGATGATCCCATTTGGGATCCTTTATCTTCTTCTCATTTTCTCTCTCTCACTCCTCCCCTGCTCCTGATCCCTCTCTGTCAAAATAAATAAATAAACTTAAAAAACAAAGAAACTGGACCCCTTTCATATACCATACACAAAAAATAAATTCAAAAGGATGAAAGACCTAAACGTGACACAGGAAACCATCAAAATCCTACAGGAGAACACAGGCAGCAACCGCTTTGACCTTAGTCACAACGTCTTACTAGATATGCCAACAAAGACAATGGAAACAAAAGGAAAAGTGAAGTATTACGATCTCATCAAGATAAATTTCTGCATAGCAAAGGAAAAAATCAGCAAAATTAAAAGGAACCTACAGAATAGAAGTAGATATTTGCAAATGACATATCAGATAGTGGGCTAGTAACCAAAATAAAAAACAACAACCCAAAAATAATTTACCCAGGTAAGACATGAGAAGAAATGAGAATAGACACTTCTCCAAAGAAGACATCCAGATGACCAGCAGACATATGAAAAGATGCTCAACGTCACTCATCATCAAGGAAATACAAATCAAACCACAGTGAAATACCACCTCACACCTGTCAGAATGACTCAAGTTAACAAGTCAGGAAACAAGAGATGTTGATGAAGATGCGAATGGGGAACCCTCTTTCAAGGCTGGTGGGAATGCATGCTGGTGCAGTCAGGTTGGAAAACAGTATGAAGTTTCCTCAAAAAGTGAAAAACAGAACTCCCCTATGACCTAGCAATTACACAGCTATGTATTTATCCAAAGAATACAAAAAAATACAGATTTGAAGGGGCACGTGCACCTGCATATTGTATAGCAGCACTCTTAATAATAGCAAAATTATGGAAAGAGCCCAAATATCCATGGAGGGATGAATGGATGAAGAAGATGTAGTATTTATACACAATGCAATATGACTCAGTCATCCAAAAGAATGAAATTTTGCCATTTGCAAGGAGGTGAATGGAACTAGAGTGTATTAGGCTAAATAAATTAAGTGAGCCAGACAAACACAAGAAATTCCCTCATATGTGAATTTAAGAAACAAAACAGATGAAAATAGGGGAAGGAAAAGAAAAGTAAAATACAATAAAAACAGAGAAAGGAAAATCATAAGAGAACCTCTTAAGTATAGAGAACAGAGAGGTGCTGGAAGGGAGGAGGTGGGGGATGGGCTAAATGAATGAAGGGCATGAAGGAAAGGACCTGTATTGAACACTGGGTGTTGTACATAAGTGAGGAATCATTGAATTCAACTCCTGCAACCAACACTATACTATGTTTGCTAACTTGAATTTAAATAAAATTGGAAGAAAAAACAGATATTTAAAATAAAGCTGTTTTGTTTGTTCTCAGCAAATAAACCAAGGGCTGATGGGGGTGGGAGGGAGGGGAAAGGGGGTGATGGGCATGGAGGAGGGCACTTGTGGGGATGAGCACTGGGTGTTATATGGAAACCAACTTGAAAACAAACTATTAAAAAATAAAATAAAGCTTTTTTCCATTTACAAAAAAGGAAGATTGCTATTGAATTGCAAAACAAGAATAAGAGTAATTGGAACAAAAAATCTGAATAAAACATATACTATTTTTAAAAAGCTCCTTTCATATAACTGTAACTATAAACTGAGACTGCACACTCAAAAAAAAGCCATACATTTGAGCACTAGCCTTGTTTTATGAGATGAATTGCTCAGAATGGGGCCCCTGTGTGGCTCAGTAGGTAAAGTGTCCAACTCTTGATATCTGCTCAGAACATGATCTTGTGGTTCCAGGGATTAAGGCCCACATTAGGCTTCTCACTGAGAGCCTGGAGTCTTCTTGGGATTCTCTCTACCCGCCTCTCTCCAGCCCTGCATGCTTTCTCTCTTAATACAAAGAAACATGAAAGAAACATATTTCTCAGACAATCCATTATTTCTGATCAATGGGTTGTAATAACTGAGAAGTAAATGGGAAGTAAAGAAAATGGACTATAATAAAATTTGATAAGCCTTAAATGATGTTAGAGAATTTGTTATTAAGAGATAATCTCACTTTTACACAAAGAACCAAGGCTGTTATTCATCCTTTGCAAGCAACAGCAACAAGAGTAAGAAATTTCTGAAGAAAGAAACACTATGATTGTCATTAAATATGCTGAGTCATATATATATATATATAGAACACAGTCACAGGAAATTTATATAAATAAAATTTATAAATATCTTATAAAATAAGATAAAATAAAAAATCATTGAGGCGCCTGGGTGGCTCAGTCGGTTAAGCATCCAACTTCGGCTCAGGTTGTGATCTCGCAGTTTGTGGGTTCGAGCCCCACGTTGGGCTCTGTGCTGAGAGCTCAGAGCCTGGAAGCCTCCAGATTCTGTATTCTTTCAGATTCCGTATTTCCTTTTCTCTCTGACCCTCCCCTGATCACGCTCTCTCTTTCTCTCAGAAATAAATTGAAAAAACATTAAAAAAAAGAAAAGAAAATCATACTAGTTAAGAAATACGGTAATAAACTACTTCTGTCATGAGGGCAAAATGGAACTTCAAAAATGGCTTAGGATAGAGTTCCTCAGAAAATTGCACAAATTTTCCCAGACCCACAAGAACCATAGAAAAGCAGACAGATCATGCAGGCCCTCATTGGTTATGGAAAGTTTTTTGCCCTTCACTTTGAATATGATGGAAGAGCAAGGGAGAAGTAGGAGAATTCTAGAGGATGTAAAAGTTTAGTGAGAGTTAGATAGGATTGTCTGTTGGTGAAAGCAAAAGTAATGAACTGAAGATTCCCAAAAATTATTTCCATTCAAACCACATTGCAAGGTGCAGTCTCCTCCTTCAGCTCTGGACTGAACCTGTGTCATCTGCTTTATTCATTCCCACCTACCTGTATGTAAACACTTTGTCTTTACATCCCAGAGCTCCTTCTTCACTCCAAATAGGTGATGAGGTATAGTTTAGATACAACAAAATCCATTTATTTTAAACATAGGTATATGAATTGTGTTGGAGATTCTCAAATTTTCAACCCAGCACTGCCCTCAGTAGAGAAGACAGTGTAGAATTCTAGAAAATTATTTCCTTTTTTTTTTTTTTAATGTTTTATTTATTTCTAGGAGAGAGAGAGAGAGAGACAGCGTGAACAGGGGAGGGTCAGAGAGAGAGGGATTCACAGACTGAAACAGGCTCCAGGCTCTGAACTGGCAGTCAGCACAGAGCCCGACGCGGGGCTCGAACCCACGAACCGCGAGATCATGACCTAAGCGAAAGTCGGACGCTTAACCGACTAAGCCACCCAGGCGCCCCTAGAAAATTATTTCCTAAAAAGACTATTATTTGAAGAATTTGAATAAAATTATTTATATGGCAAGTACAAATTCTGGTGGAATCTGAAGAATGACAACAGCAATCCATTTTAAGCATGAACTAATCACTAGGTAGCCTTGTAACACTTTCTATCAGTTAATACAAAACAATAAACATCAAAATATTTGAGACCAAACATATTTTTTCTCTTTTATGACAGTATTTTGCCAAACAACCACGAAGTAGAAAACAAGCTTTTGACAAGGTTATCTGACCTTGAGTTTATCTAACATGATACACAGCTTTGTATGCAGAGACAATCTTAAAGCAATGTTCCGTAAGGGCCAAGGATAGGTTGTCCCAAGTTGGGAAACTTTGGTATAAAGGTTTTTTGGGGCTAAAGGCAGTTGACACATTGTAGGCACAGGAGAATTCTTTATTTGTTTGCTTGTTTATATTTATTTTGGTTTTTAAGTAGAAGCTCGATGTGGGGCTTGAACTCACCTCCCAGAGATCAGGCCCTGAGCAGAACATGCCCACTACAGGTCATATTGCCCCCAGCCACAGCTGTCCCGGCCAAGGAACATGGAGCCTAGGCTCAAGAGATAGCAATGTAAGCCCACTAGCTTACAAGTAGTTAATCAGCACAACCCTACAGAGAGAACTACCAGAGGCACCTAACAACACCTTTAAGGAAAAGAAGAAAGATATTTTTGTAACTCAAAGTCTTTTGAGAAGGAATATACCTCTGGGGTATCAAGTAAAGTGGCAGCAGAAGTTATCAAGTAACATCTGCTAACATGGCCTCATGGGTCTCCAATCAAGGACATCCAGCTTCTCAGTGATCCTGAATCAAACTATACTCTTGAGCTCTCTAAGCAACAGAAATTGCTAAGAAACTAAATCAGAGTTTCAGGCAAGGTTTTTCCCCTTAGTTTCAGCAGGTTAGGACTGTTAGGTTTCTTAGATTTTCTTGAAAAAACTTCATATTTTCCCAAATATTCAAGAGAAATGTATTTCACCTCTGAGATCTACACAAGCATGGATGTGCTTTGTCCTTGAATGCAGAATAATGGTTAGTTTTAAACATTTATTTTATAAATTTATACAGTCTGGACAGTATTGACCTGAAGAGTAAAAGTCACCAACCTATACAATATTTGGTATTAAAAATGGACTCAAGAGAATTTACTAGGAAATGCTGACATACTATATATACACATTGTTCTTTTAATATATCCTATTATATAGAGAACCAGAAGTAATACATTTATAAAGCAAGGAGTTTTGAGGACTCTAATATTTGTGGCTCTTTTACATTTGTTCTGATACAGACACATCACAAATGTCACATGTCCAAGACTTTGTGCATTTGGTTTTAACTTACAAATATACATGTAAGGAAAATTCATGTCAAAACAATTGTCCTATATTAAAGGCACAGAATACAATTTAGAATTAGGGTGTCATGAACACACACACAGTTTATTTTTAGTTTTATACTTTTTTTAGAAGTTTATTTCTTTAGTTTGAGAGAGACAGAGACAGTGGAATTTGGGGAGGAATTGAAAGGAAGAGAGGGAATCCCAAGCAGGCTCTGTGCTGTCAGTGCAGAGCCCAACTGGGACTCAAATGCATGAAACTGTGAGATCATGACCTGAGCTGAAACCAATACTCAGACTCTTAACTGACTGAGGCACCTAGGGGCCCCACAAAAAGTTAGTTTAAAATGACAAAGCATATCAAAAAGTTACCTTTAGGAAGTATATGAAGGAAAATGTGAAATGCCTCTTGACTAAGGTGCTTTCATTTTGCAGTGAGAGAAATAAAGCATGTGGATGGAAGGACTCTTTTGGGAAAGAACGTTCTTTTTTTTTTTTTTTTTTTTTTTTT
>NW_024081465.1:218737-221012 GCF_003009895.1 Hyaena hyaena | reverse complement strand
CTCAGCATAACACCCTCAAGGTCCATCCATGTTGCTACACATGGCCAGATTTCATTGTTTCTCATTGCCATGTAGTATTCCATGGTATAGATAAACCACATCTTCTTGATCCATTCATCCGTTGATGGACACTTAGGCTGGGAAAGAACGTTCTTAATTACTTGGTTGGTGTTTATCATAAACTCATTTTCCTCAGGACTGGTCCTTTTCTGTTTAAGACAGCTTATAGACTCTGAGACGCTTTCTGGTTTTGGTTCTCTTTATGTGATGTTTAAGTTGTTTCTTGGCTAGCAATGGGGAACTGTTGCTGATCTAGCTCCCTACGTGCAGACTGTGAGGCTGCACATTACACAATCGGTTGGTGTTCAGTTGGGACTCTACTAAAAGAAAGATGATTTTCCTTTGTAAGACTGAATGATCACAATACACTTTACAAACAGGAGAAGCACAGAGTGCAGGTCTGTGGCAGAAATGACTCTTCCACTTACAAACTTAAAATTCTTCACAGTGTTTCCAATGTAAATGCTTGATGCATTCTGTAGATGAGATTCTGAATGAATCCCAAGACAAAGAATTAGTTCCATCATGAGACAGTGGCAGTCAACAGCACACAACAGCCATCCCACAAGGATTCCTAGTCACAACACAAATAGTTTAGTTGCTCTCTCAGAGGAAGAATAGATGCCCCTTAATATTCGGGGCGCTTTGAATTTAGGCAGGCTAACTCCAGAGAAAACCAGGACACAAAAGAGAATCAACCAACTCCAGGGTGGCACAGGAGGGAACAAGTTTATTCTAATGAGCATATTTATTCATAGCTGAAAGCCCTTAAGTAGTGCTGCGCATTTAAACTCACTAGGAATCAAAATAAACCATCGTAATGGGGAAAAGGGATGGAGAACCACGTCCCAAAAGTCTGGTGGGACTCATGTTTAACACACATGGAGGATATATTTGCAAAAATCTAAATAAATAGAAAATCATACTAAGGATGATTTCAATGCTCAAGTGGCCTCAATAAAAACTCTTGAAATACTTAATTTGTGTACTTCTGCACCCACCTCCAGACAGCCATCAATTCAACTAAACAAATCCAATGGGATTCATATTTTAACTGCCGCTTAGAAGCTTTGAAAGAAAACACTGACAAGATAGTATCCATGTAGGTATTAAATAAGTAATCTCATGAAATAGTGACAAGAACTGTGCTCAAAAATATCATCCCCTGTGGAAGTACTTTCCACTGCCCCAGCATCTTTTTATACATGAAATGGGATGTGAGGAAATGAGACATTAAAGTCAATTCCTCTGTTAGAGAACAAGAATTGTTGTCTCCTCAAAGGTCCTTCTAGCTGGATGAGAAATCAAATGGAGATAAGACAGACTGACAAGACAAAACCAAATGTAATACACATATGTACAGGAAATCTACACGAACACGTCTTGTGTCTTTTTCCAAAGACTATCCAGGAAGATGAGTTCCAAATATCATGGTGAACTAATGAAAAAGGAGTGGGGGGCCGGGGCTTCAGGGGAAAGAAACGCACTTCACAGGGCGGTAAGGAGACCACGTATTTGGTAATTAGATGCTTGCCCTACCTTACAGATGGGTCACTGGGATAACTTGTCTTAAACCCCTTCCTTTCTCCCCTATGAAACTTCCTTGGCAGCTTCACATATTAAAACTTGACCTGCTAGATTGTTTCATGTCATTGACCTAGCATTTTAGTCCGATGATAGATCAGTTTAGTCAAATTCGTTTTAGGAGGCCATGATGCAGGTATCTTTTCAAAGTTAGCCCTGTGGTTCATGTAATATGATTCAATGGGACATTTATATGAAAACAAAAGAAGACAACTACGCTTCATGATTAGATAACTGTTAAGCCAGTTTCTGATTTCCAAGGGTAGCCAGTGGCACAGATGTCTAGATGTCAGGCTTGAATCATCTTCAGATACAGTGAAGGCAAGTAGGGGCAACCTCATGGATCTTCCTGGTTTATAGTTCAAATGCCTCTGATAAGCTTTTCAGGGGCCCATAGAGGCATAGCACTAAGATGGTCTGGACATGAACTATAATGACGATTTCTTTACATCAAGTCACTTGTATAAAGTTTTCAGAGCTTCAGGAAAGAAGGAAGTTATAGTTCTCCAATGATTCCAACACGGAAAGATAGGAGAAAAATCAGAATGTTCCTTTGGGGGATGGGTGACCATGGGTGGCTGAGTCCATGAAGCGTCAGTCACTTGATTTTGGCTAGATCATCATCACACAG